>NC_061511.1:42124850-42342773 GCF_022539505.1 Lolium rigidum
GATATGGGCGATTCCGTCCAGCCGCCGCCGCCCCAACCTTACGAGAGTCCGTCAGATCGCCGAAGGGCGCTGAGAGAGTCTGCGCGCATCACGCGGCGCGAGGATACGGCGTACGTGCGCGGAATCCAGGCACGGGACGACTCCGGAAAGGCGGCAGGGCGCCTGTTAAAACCCTCGGTACCGGGAAATCTCGATCGCCAAAACAAGAAGATCTCCAATCGATCGAGTGCTGGTAGGGGAAGTGAAGCTGTTCAAGATCCCAGGGCGATGTCGACGCCAAAGGGGAGGAAGCCGGCGGTGGCAGATGCCATCTCAGGCCAGGATGGACGGGGTGTGGGCTCTCCTACACCGGTTCAAGATGATCGTGGCACGGCGGCAATACACGACGGCCGTCAGACGGTGCAGATGCGACCGTCGCAAAAGCCGATGGGTTTGCTGATGGCGCCGCCGGCAGGTGGGGGTGAAAAAGGGGGCCTCGTTGAGAAGCCTACCCACCCGAAGCCTGCTCGTGGTGGCTCGGCAGATCCAAGGCAGCGACGTAGAGCGATACTGGCACCAGATCGACAGTTAGAAGAGGACGGTAACTGGGATGATGCAGATGTGTTGGAGGAGATGGGGCTTCCACAAGGCACTGCAGCTCAGATTGGTGGGGTAGTGGACATGGAAGATGACGTGTACCTTGAATTCGACGAAGAAGAAGAGGTAGCGCCGGCACCAAAGGAACCTACGTCCTGGAAGCTCTTAGCAAGGTACATGGCCAACTTCAAACCGCATACAAAGACCATGTTCAAACGGCTCATTGAGGAAGTCTGGCGTCTCCGGAGCGGCATTGAGTACTCGGAGAAGGGAAAGAATTACTACATGATCACCCTGTTTTCTCGGGGTGACTATGACTTTGTGAAGCGTGGAGGCCCGTGGATTTTCAACCAGCACGCACTGATTGTCACTGACCTAGATGAATCTTTGCAACCATCTGAAACAGACTTGAACGCAGTGCCAGTTTGGGTGCGCATCTATGATGTACCATGGGGCAAGCAGAATGAAACTTGGGGCTATAGATATGGTGATGGCTTGGGAAAAACCCTGGAGGTGGACGTACCGGCTAGCGAGCAGCAGAAAAAGGAGTTCTTTCGGGTGAGAGTTAACTTGCCATATGATCGACGCTTGCAGACACGAATTATTGCAGGGGTGAAGGGCAGACCACAGGAGGCCAAGATCTTTAAGCTGAAGTATGAGCGAGTACCCTACTATTGCTCCCACTGTGGTTTCATGGGACACAAAAAAGATGACTGCGAGAAGAGAAGGGTGGGGACACCCTCCTTAGACTATGATGCCCATGAGCTCAGGTGCAGCCCCTACAAAAAGTTTGAGCACAGGACCTACTATGTACCACCGGCTGCACAGGTGAAAAGAGGTTTAAGCTTTTCAAGCTTTGGGAGCGCGGGATCCTTTAAGCACTTTGATCAGAACGTGACAATGATGCGTCGAAGAAGCAGTATGACCCCAGACTATGTACCCTCGCAAGTTGATTCGGTGGATGAGAATGTGGATGAGGATAATAGCATGCCGCCATTGATGGAGGACCCCCTGCAAGATGGTGTTGTCCCGGAAGAGGCAGATGGTTCGATGCAGGCAGAAGTGGAGTCGAGCCTTGTGGCACAAGTGGATGCAATGCTGGTCACCGCTGAGATGGAAGCACAGACAAATCAGAGTGAACGGGATGCCTCGAAACCGATCATCCAGTTTCCCGACGAAGACGGCCACGAGGCGGACGCAGCGCAAAACCAGCATACTCACATTGGCATGACGGCCGACATGCTAGCACATGTGTATCGTATGCAGGTCCAACAAGGGGCTGGATCTGGGAGCAGTTCTTGGCCGCGCGGGCCACGGTCGAGCGACATGATCCCTGCGCTGCACGGACTATCGGACCTGCAGGTCTCCTTCGGTTCGGCGAGCGATGTTGCGATGTACCCAGCAGACACGATTCTGGGGAAGCGCAATGCAGAGGAGCCTGAGGTGCAGGGCGACCGCCTAGACATGGCTAGGGGACGAGATGACGATGGCCAGAGAGAAGGGGGCACATCCAAAAAGGGGAAGATACAAGGATCGGCACATGGACAAGGGGAACGGCGTGAGGTGGAGCTGTTCTACAGGAGAAACAGGAAGCAAACGGCAACCGGGCAAAAACCTTCCGGTAACCTGACGAGACCAAATGTGTGGTCTCGTCAGGGGCAATGAATTGCGTGTCGTTCAACTGTCGGGGAGCAGGGAATGCCCCGACAGTGCGTGAACTTGTAGCTATTTCCCAAGTTTGGCGTCCTTTTTTGTTTTTTCTTTGTGAAACTAGGCAAAATAAGAATAAGATGCGTCGTTTGCGTCATAGGTTAGGTTTAAAAGGCTTTGCAGGTCATAGTAGTGAAGGTTTAAGTGGAGGCTTAGCTTTATTTTGGCATGAGCAGTGGGTTGTAGAAGTTAAAACTATCAATGAAAGATTTATCGATGCGTATGTGCGTGTGTCTTCCACTGCTCCACAATGGCATTTGACGTGTATCTATGGTGAACCAAGGGTCGAAAATCGTCATCACATGTGGGATACTCTTCGAGCCCTAAAATTAGAATCAGATCTCCCATGGCTAGTTATGGGGGATTTTAATGAGGCGATTTGGCCGGAAGAGCATATCTCTAACACACCACGGCCGGTTTGGCAGATGGAGGCCTTTCGCGATGTGCTAAGTGTGTGTTCACTTCAGGATTTAGGTTTTACTGGGGTACCTTTTACCTTTGATAATAAGAGGAAAGGAGAGGCGAATGTGAAGGTCCGCCTTGATAGGGCCGTAGCTACACCAGATTGGCGAGACCTGTTTGCTGAATCACGTGTACAACATCTTGTATCCCCAGTATCTGACCACTGTCCTATTCTAGTATCTTTGGTGCAGGAAGAAAGAAGCAGCTGGAGACCAACGAAACGACAGTATGAGATCCTTTGGGAAAGAGCATCTGACCTTCCGGAGCGGGTATCGAACGCCTGGAAGGAGGCTGGTCAGAAAGGAGACCTTGGAGATATACGGCGTGGGCTGGACAAGGTCATGGATGTACTGTAGGACTGGAGTAAAATAAAGTTTGGCAATATACTTCGGGAGTTGGCCAAATCACGAAAGGAATTGGAGCGCCTTATGTTGCAAAACGCGAGCCAACAAGAAATTCGACGGGCCACTGACCATATGCATGAGCTACTGTATCGCGAAGAACTACTCTGGATGCAGCGGTCACGTGTTACCTGGCTGAAGGAGGGCGATCGCAATACACGGTTCTTCCACCAAAAAGCGGTCTGGCGAGCACGGAAGAATAGAATCAAACAGCTTAAGGATGGTGAGGGATGCTGGCAGTCTACACCTACTGAAATGGAGAGAATGGCTACCTCCTACTTCAAGGAGCTTTTCACACGTGACCCCTCACTACAATCTGACAACCTGGTTCACTTATTCCAGGAGAAAGTTACACCGGAGATGAATGAGGCTTTATGCAAGGATTTCACGGATGATGAGATAGGTGATGCACTTTTCCAGATTGGTCCTCTGAAGGCACCGGGTGTAGACGGCTTTCCGGCGAGATTTTATCAGAGAAATTGGGCCACCCTTAAGGAAGAGGTAATTAATGCAGTTAAAGTGTTTTTTGTGACAGGAAGAATGCCGGAAGGAGTAAACGACACAGCCATAGTTCTGATACCCAAAACGGACCAGCCAGAGACACTGAAAGACTTTCGCCCTATAAGTCTATGTACGGTCATGTACAAAGTCCTTGCAAAATGCATAGTTAATCGGTTACGACCAATATTGGGTGAGCTTATCTCTATCAACCAAAGTGCATTTGTTCCTGGCAGACTGATCACCGATAATGCACTAGTGGCTTTCGAATGCTTACATTTTATGGAGCAGAACACTAACATGGAGAAGCAATTTTGTGCCTACAAGCTGGATCTCTCCAAGGCCTATGATAGGGTTGACTGGGATTTTCTACGGAAAACGCTGCAGAGAATGGGGTTTGCACACCGGTGGATCGACTGGATAATGTCATGTGTGACCACGGTGAGATACATGGTAAAGTTCAATGGCACCCTTCTTGATGCGTTTTCGCCTTCCCGGGGCCTCCGGCAAGGTGATCCCCTGTCACCCTTTCTATTCCTTTTTGTAGCAGATGGTTTGTCGGCGCTTTTACAAAGGGAAGTGGGTAATCAGGATATCGAGCCCATCAGAATCTGTAGACGAGCTCCAGGTGTGTCACATTTGTTATTTGCAGATGACAGCCTCCTATTTTTTAAAGCAACAGTGGCACAGGCCAATAGAGTTAGACTTGTGCTAGACTCTTATGAGAAGAGCACAGGCCAGCTAATCAATCCTGGGAAATGTTCCATTATGTTTGGGAAGACTTGTCCTCAAGAAGTGAGAGATGAGGTGATGACAGTTTTGCAACTCACAACAGAAGCCTTTGACACAAAGTACCTAGGCCTACCCACACCAGATGGTAAAATAAATAAGGAGAAGCTACAAAGCATCCAGGCCAAGCTCGGAAAACGTCTTATAGGTTATGAGGACAATTTTATGACACAAGCTGCAAAGGAAGTTCTGATCAAAGCAGTTGCGCAGGCCTTACCGGTGTATCTGATGGGTGTGTTTAAGCTGCCCTATGGCTTGTGCGATGAGCTTACCAAGATGATACGGAACTTCTGGTGGGGAGCGGAGAATGGACAGCGTAAAGCACACTGGATTGCTTGGGAGAAGCTGCTGCGACCCAAAGATCGTGGTGGTATTGGGTTCAAAGATCTGCGCCTCTTCAACCAGGCCCTTCTGGCGAGACAGGCGTGGCGACTTATTCAGTTCCCAGAGTCCCTCTGTGCGCAGCTACTAAAGGCCAAGTACTACCCTAGTGGAAATTTAATTGATACTGTCTTTGCGGGGAATGCATCGTCAACCTGGCAAGCAATCGAATACGGACTACAACTGCTAAAGAAGGGACTTATCTGGCGAGTAGGGAACGGTGCACAAATCAGAGCATGGCGTGATCCGTGGATCCCAAGGGGCGACTACAAGGCAGTAGCACCAAGACGGTGTTGTCGGTACAGGTGGGTCTCAGATTTCTTGCGTCCAGATGGCACATGGGACGAGCAGCGGGTGGCACATTTCTTCGCGGCGGAGGATGCCACTGAAATCCTGAAGATTAAGGCATCCACGCGAAATGACGCGGATTTCCTAGCCTGGGCCCCGGAGAAACAAGGCATATACTCAGTACGCAGCGCCTATCGCTTAGCTTTGGAGGAGCAGATGCAAATGAGAGGGCTGGAATCCACGAGCACAAGACCACAGGGAGAGAGACCGATTTGGCAGATGATCTGGAAGTGCCCTGTACCGCCAAAGGTTCAACACCTAGCTTGGAAAATAGGCTGTAATGCCCTGGCCACGCAAGTAAACAAGCACCGGCGGGGGATCAGAACTCCACCAACGTGCCTCATCTGTGGCCAGGAGGATGAAGACACCTTCCACGTTTTTGTTCGATGCCCCCATGCCAGGGATTTGTGGAATGCAATGCGGGAAACCTGGGACATCCCAGCGGATGAGTCCCTGTGTAATACTGGGGTGGAATGGCTATTGCACTTAATCCCTGACCTGTCGGAAATGCAACGGGCCAAAACTTTTTTGCTATTGTGGAGGATCTGGTATGTGCATAATGAGATTACCCACCAAAAACAAGCCCCCCCGGTGGAAGGCTCCCGGCGGTTCCTGCTAGGCTATTTGGAGTCCCTTCTCTTGATCAAGCAACACCCTGAGATGGACCTGGCTAAAGGTAAGATGGTTGTCTCTTACAACTCGGGCTTCAAACGGGATAAGGATGCGGAGAACGGGCGCCAGAAGCCTTGTCAGAAATGGTTCCCGCCACGGCCGGGTGAAGTAAAGCTCAATGTTGATGGCTCATGGTCCTCCCAGGGAACGGCCGGCGCTGGAATGATTATTCGGGATCACACAGGGGCAGTCATTGTTGCAGCCTGCAAATCGCTACAGGCATGCCAAGATGCGACGGAAGCCGAGCTAGAGGCGCTGGAGGAAGGCATGAAACTTGTACTACTATGGTCAACTCGTCCAGTCGTCGTTGAAACAGACTGTGCTACAGCAGTGCAACTAATAAAGAGCAGTACACCGAATTCTTCAGTGTATGCCTTCCAAGTTCTAAGGATTAGAGATTTGTTTAAGGAAAGAGAGTGTAGGTGTGTGAAAATTGACCGGACTGCAAATAGTGCGAGTCATGGTTTAGCACAGTTAGGTAGAATTCAGGCTAGAACACAAGTGTGGGCTGGGCAATTCCCTGAGGAGATTGCCGAGGCCATTGCTTCCGATTGTAATTCTATCTCAGTTTAATAAAGCTCTCTTTCATCGCAAAAAAAAAAGAATACATAGACAGATTCATTCTCTCAAAAGAGTCGGATATATTCAGTGTGGGCGTTATAATCATGGAGATAGTAGTTGGACACAGGAAATACCCTCAAGGAACAAGTGAGGAGGAATTTATTGAGGTTAGGGACTTAATATTTGAGGGTTTATTATGACTGATGAACTAGTTTACCTTATGCATGTACTAATTATTTGAGCATTCATTGAAGTCACATAGGTATATGAAAAATGGAGGGTAAGGTTGCAGAAAAGAGCAAACAAGACATCATTAGAAGAACAGTGCCGACAAGTAGATCAATGCATTAGAGTGGGGCTGAAATGCATGGAGCAAGACCCAAAGAGAAGGCCAAATATAAGAGAAATAGTTGAGATTCTTAAACGAACTCAATGTTCAGTACGAGAGGATGGGTTTGTTCTTTGCTTCTTAAGCATATTATTTTTTGTTATTTCTGTCTTTGCCTTGATGTGCAGATCGTTACTTCTCTTTTTTATTCATTTAGAAGTCATGTTTTCTTTTCTGCCCGTTTTTTGAGAGCTTAGAAATAAAAGCATGCATAATGCATGAAATTGAGAAAAAGCCATTATTTTTATTTTCTCAATGCAGTTCTGATGGAGAAGAACAAGGCGGAAAATTGGAACGTCAAGAATGGCGTGAAATAATTGATATCATTGTATCGGGTTCAGCTGATCAGGTCATGGTGTTATTCAATAGTCTTAGAGTCTCCATGGATCTTGCTTCACTCGTTTGATTGTGTGGATTATTTTTATTTGTTGAATTGTCTGTAGTCAGCTGGTACTTAGTTTTACATATTCGAAGATGCAACTCCTTATATAATGACAACATTCATTTGAAATTTCACATTGATTCGTACAGTCCATGGAAGCATTGGAAGCTATATGTGTTGAGCTAAACAAGTGGATAGATGATACTTTCTGCATCCTTCCTGAAAGCAGTATACCTGAATATATCTTGGAAGACGCAGACAGATTAGTTTCATGCTTGAATTTGATGGTAAACTGACCTATTTGGGCAGAGGTTATTTCTGTAGCCTTTGTCGCCTCTCATGAATATTATTTCAGGTTCAGAAGACATTTAGTTCAAACATTTATGGGTCTTCTTCTAGGCACCGCAATTACCCTGTAGATACTCTCATTCTGGTACAGTAATATGCAATTAATCTCCCTTTTTTCCTTATATATTTTATTTGAGTGAATTTCAGTTTTTCCCCCTTAGTTTGGTATTATTAACACTAAATAGCCTATTTAATGAGTTTTCATCCATATTACCCCATTTAGAAAATTTTCATACATTACCCTCAATAGTAGAAAAAATGTCTTCCATCCCAACCCATTAGTCCCCAAATACTTTGACCCGGGACTAATGGGGTCTTTAGTCCCGGTTCTGCTGGTGAACCGAGACTAATGCTCACCAACCGGGACTAAAGGGCTATGGTGGGCTGCCGGCCGGCACAGGCCTCTTTAGTTTCGGTTGGTGTTACCAACCGGGACTAAAGGGTACCTTTTAGTTCTGGTTGGTGTCCTAAACCGGGATTAAAGGTTTTTTCTGGTTTTTTACTCCCCACGCACCCTTCACACCCCCCCCCTGGATCGCCTTTTTTTGCTTTGTAAAATACAAAAGAAAATGATAGAAAATTTGAAAAATAAAATGTTTTCAGATTCTTGTATGTTATGCAACCAACTATTCGGTGAAATTAAGAAATTCGAATTTTTACTTTTTTTGCAAAAAATGTTTGAAAAATGGTAAAACCGCATTAACTTTTGCATACGACGTCGGAAAAAAAGTATAATATATCAAAATCATCGTGGGAAAAAGTTACATCCGAATTCATCGGGAATTACCCGGTTAGCCAAATTTTAGATTCTCAAAATTCCAAATAAAAATACGAAAGCAGGAAGATTTTAGTTTTTGCTATAAATTACGGATTATATATTTTTTTATTTTTTTAAAAATTAAAATTAATAATTACATCCTGCATAAAGATTACTATTACTTTTACCCAATTTTTAGATTTTCAAATTTTTAGGTTTTAGGTTTGGCAAAAAAAATATTAAAAAAATTAAAAATACAAATTAAAAAGTTAATGTTTATTTATTTATTCAAGATTATTATTAAATCATTACTTTTGTTTATTAAAAGAATTATTTAAAATTCAAACAATAAAGAAATGTGACATCGACCAACATGTTAATAGGATTGATATGATACTAGTATCACATACATGCGCGCGAAGCACTTGGATGCGGGACGGGATGGAACTCGGAAGTTAAGCGTGCTAGTGCTATAGTAGTGGGAGGATGGGTGACCGAGCAGGAAGTTTGACCACGAGTAAATAATTTGACTAGAGATAAGTGTAGTTAGAGATAGAGACTAAACTATGCAAATAACTGAAATAATAGAAATTCTGATAAAATAGAAAAAAAAATGGAGTGAAAAAAATTAGAAAAAATAAAATTAGAAAAATTCACTTGGAGACATTTTTCGCCCCGACACACGGAACCCACGTGGATGGACCTTTAGTCCCGGTTCGTAAGCAACCGGGACTAAAGGGAGGGGTGCTTTAGTCTCGACCCTTTAGTCCTGGTTGCACAACCGGGACTAAAGCCCGTTATGAACCGGGACTAAAGGCCCTTTTTCTACTAGTGCCTCCCTGAGATTTTTTGCACGTGAACTATCATGTGGATGTGGGTCATATTTTCCTGCAGGTTTGTTTCGGCACCTGAAAAAACTTGAACACAAAATATCATGAGTGGAAACAAAATATATCCATTAACCACCACCTTGTGGGAAATAATCACGACATTTAGTTACGAGTGTGTCTCCTTGTTCGTATGGCTAGCTAAGTTGAGTTTATAGATCCCAACATCGAGGAGAAGATGGTTAGAAGGTCAGTGGCACTCCCAGCCCACCAGAGTTCAAATCACATGTTTGATACTTTAGTGTCTCTTAAAAGGCAGATTTTTTAAAGTGAGAGGCGATGTTCTCGTCGACAGCAAGACGTTTGTGGTGACTTCGTTGGTCTCATGACCCGTCGGATCAGTTTCTTGGACACGGTCTCTCGGAGGTACTCATAGGTGTAAGGTATGTGTGTGTGCGCTCATATGTGTGACTGTATGTACGCATCTGTGAGCGTCTACATGTGTATTGTGTTTCACAAAAAAATCCCATTGTCGAGTAGTATTACATCTCGGCTTTGCCATGTCAGTTATGCTCGTGGTTATATGGATGAAAAGTTCTTAAATGGGGTAATCCATGTAAAAAATGTTAAATTATGATGTAATAACTGGAATTTACTCATTTTAATTCGAACTCGTTTTTGTATAAAAAAGATGGTTATGCTGCAGGTTGTTCGTATCAAACATCTTATTAGTGCTGTGAAGAAGGGTACGCTACAAGAACTTGTAATGGGGATGCTAATGTGGATCGTCAAACTAGATGAGGAGGTTGTCAAAATGGATGATAGCTCACAACTACTTAATTCTCTAGATATGTCGGTGGTTAAAATCCTGGTAAGCAACGGTTATTTGCTGATATTTTTTGTTTGCTGGAAACCCATATGTTAATGTTTGCATTTTTAGGAGGAAAACGCGGACAGAATGCACCTGTTCGTAATTCTAACTAATTTACTACGGCCCTTGGACCCTTCAGAATGTCCATCATGCACACCATTGGAGCTCCTTGTTGTGAAAAATGATACTACTAGATTTTCAAAATTAGTTTGCAACTATATATTTTCTTTCGGGGAGGTATCTGAATTTCATTTTCTTTCCTGTAATATATCTCTTCACTATGGACATGACCTCTACAATTCGTCTGTCTGTCCTACAGTTCCATCTTCCTGAGGGTGCAATTAACGACCTTGATCTTGATCTTATTCTTCAAAGCATTCATGCTATTCTTGAACCACTAGGAATGGAAGAGGTAGATATAAGGTACATCTCGTTGTCCTAAATTCTCGTTGTCCTAAATTTCATTATTTGATTGGATGATATTCAGTTTCAGATATGTGAGGAGTAGTTTTCTTATGCTTACCTTTATCTGCAGGTACGAAAATTTTGACGTGCTGGTAAATGTGGTTTTCAATATACTGGAAGAACTCGTATTCATTATGGGTTCAAAATTAAAGGATCACCTTTCAATGGTCCTTATAGATGTTGAGCATGTGCCAACCATTCTGAGAGTCATTGATGAACTAATCAGATATGCCTCGCCGCCTGCGTTTCATTTTGGCACAGTATGGCCTGAGATGTAGAATTGCAGGTTTTTTCATCTGCGTCACTGCTACTAGCATGAGCACGGCACGGCGGCACGCCGCGCCCCTGTTGTACATATGTGAGAAGAATTGAGAGAGAATTAGGATTTGTGAGTTTCGTAGCTACGTGGCAAGAATATGATTAGCACGGGTTGGTGAAATGCATAGAACACAACTATTTATTACCGTTCTCGATATATCGCTGGTATGCTAGTAAAGATTAAGCAAAGAGCGAGTAACATTACTCAGTGTTTTTACGTTGTCTACTAAAGAAGGTGGAAATGTCATTGCTTATTCAAGTAGGAGGTCATAATTTTGTAAATGAGCCTGATTTCATTAAGTAAGATAAAAACTCGATTACCACGAACATACATAGAATTAGTCGGAAAATAATAACTGCTAGTGCATACCGATGATAGCGTGATGTATGATTAAGCAGTAGCTCCGATGACACCATCCATATTGAAGAAGGCAGAAGTCAGAGCACCGTGTAGCCCCTGGGGTAACCGCTAGTCAAAGAATTAATAAAGATGGTTTATATCTTAAATTTCGACGACATGGAGGTGCGGGCGAGAACATGTGATAAGGAACAATATGGTATAGAGCAGGATACCACTAGTAGAAAATGGGCCATTTGCACCGGTTGGTAAGGGCTATATGCACCGGATGCCCAACCGGTGCAAAGGATCCGATGCAAAAGCCCACCCCCCCCCCTCCCCCACACCCCTTTAGCACCGGTTCGGTTGCGAACCGGTGCTAAAGGGGGCACCACGTGGCCTGCTGTGGAGCGCCCGGCGGAGCACCGGTTCGTAATACGAATCGGTGCTAAAGGGTTGTGCCATGGCTGGAACTGGTGCAAAATACCCTTTTGCACCGGTTCCAGCCACGAATCGGTGCAAAAGGCCCAAATTTCGGCTGCCCTTTTGGGTTCTTCCCGCCTTTTTTTTGGGTGTTTCGCGCGGGATAGGTTTCCGCCACGACGCCGCGTGGGATAGGTTCCCACCACACGACACGCGGGATATTTTCCCGCCACGACGCCGCGCGGGATATTTTCCCGCCGAGCGGGATATTTCCCGCCACGCGTCGCCGCGCGGGAAATTTTCCCGCCACATGACGCCGCGCGGGATATTTTCCCGCCACGACGCGAGCGCGGAGATTTCCCGCCTACAAGCCCTCTATAAATAGTACGTCCCCGCCTCTCCCACTTCACTCATCACCGAACCCTAGCCCATTTCACAATGCCCCCAAAGCCGCTCCCGCCGCCGGTAGAGGTGGACCAGCAGCTCGCGGAGATAGAGGACTGGGAGGAGCTGCAGCAGCAGCTGCGGCAGGAGGCGGCAGCCAGGAGGGCAGCAGCGGATGAGGTGGACCCGCAGCTCACAGAGATAGAGGAGTGGGAGGAGGCGGCGCTAGCGGCTACCATAGAAGCATTTGAGAGGCAGAGTCTCCAGGAGCTGCATAAGCGGCCGCGTGTGGCAGATCTCGATAGTGAGGAGATGCATAAGTGTCGTCGTTGTTGGAGATATGCCCGAGAGGCAATAATAAAATAGTTATTGTTATATCTTAGTGTTCATGATAAATGTTTACACTCCATGCTATAATTGTATTAACCGGAAACATTGATACATGTGTGTTGTGTAAACAACCGAGTCCCTAGTAAGCCTCTCATTTAACTAGCTTGTTGATTAATAGATGATCATGGTTTCCGATCATGAACATTGGATGTTATTAATAACAAGATCATATCATTAGGTGAATGATATGATGGACATACACCCATAGTAAGCGTAGCATATGATCAAGTCATTAAGTTCTTTATGCTTCAAGCTTTAATATGCATAGTAACTTAATCCTTCGACCATGAGATCTTGTTAATCACCTACACCGGATGGATGCTTTGATGACACCAAACACTACTGCGTAAATGGGTAGTTATAAAGGTGGCATTAAGTGTTCGAAAAGTATAGGGTTGAGGCACTTGTATCAATAGTGGGATTTGTCCATCCTAAGGACGGATAGATATACTCTGGGCCCTCTCGGTGGAATGATATCTGATTAGCTTGCAAGCATGTGAATGGTTCACAAGGGATATCATATCATGGTACGAGTAAAGAGTACTTATCGGTAACGAGGTTGAACTAGGTATGGAGATACCGACGATCAAACTTGGATAAGTAAAATATCGCGAGACAAAGGGAATTGTTATCGTATGTAAATGGTTCTTTCGATCACGAAGTCATCGTTGAATATGTGGGAGCTATTATGGATCTCCAGGTCCTACTATTAGTTATTAATCGGAGAGGGGTCTCGATCATGTCCGCATAGTTCACGAACCGTAGGGTGACACACTTAAGGTTTGATGTCATTTTAAGTAGATATGGAATATGAAATGGAGTTCGAATGTTGTTCGGAGTCTCGGATGGGATCCAGGACATCACGAGGATGTTCGGAATGGTCCGGAGAATAAGATTCATATATAGGAAGTTATTTTCCAAGTTTGAAAATGATCCGGTGTATTTATGGAAGGTTCTAGAATGTTCTAGAACTTTCCGGAAGAAATCACCATGGAAGGTGGAGTCCCGGGTGGACTCCACCAACCCTGGCCGGCCAGCCTAAGGGAGGTGGAGTCCATGGTGGACTCCACCACCATGGCCGGCCATAGGGGAAGGAAAGGGAGGAATCCCACCTCCCTTAGGTTTCGTCCATATGGAAGGTTTCGAATTGGGGTCTTATTCGAATCTTTGGGCTACACCTTGGGGTTCCACCTATATAATGAGGGGGAGAGGGAGGGGGCAAGCCACCACTTGGCCGCACCACCTAGGGCACCCAAGGCCGGCGCCCTAGCTGACCCCTCTCCCCAAACCCTAGCCGCCCCCCTCCTCCCACCTCTCCCGTAGCGCTTAGGCGAAGCCCTGCCGGAGATCTCCAGCGCCACCACGCCGTCGTGCTGTCGGGATTCCGAGGAGGATGTACTACTTCCGCTGCCCGCTGGAACGGGGAGAAGCACGTCGTCATCAACACCGAACATATGACCGAGTACGGAGGTGCTGCCCGACTGTGGCACCGTCAAGATCTTCTACGCGCTTTTGAAAGCGGCAAGTGATCGACTACATCAACAACGAGATCTAATCTCGTAGGCTTTGGAATCTTCGAGGGTTAGTCTCATGATCTTCTCGTTGCTACCATCTTCTTGATTGGATCTTGGCTTGTTATTCGTTTTTGCGGTAGGAAATTTTTTGTTTTCTATGCTACGAATCCCATCAGTGGTATCAGAGCCGTGTCTATGCATAGATTGGTTGCACGAGTAGAACACAATGGTTTTGTGGGCGTTGATGCTTTTGTTGTCTTTAGTTAGTGTACTTTGCATCTTGCGGGATGGTGGGATGAAGCGGCCCGGGCTAACTTTACATGACCGCGTTCATGAGACTTGCTCCACGCTCGACATGCAACTTGTATTGCATAAGTGGCTTTGCGGGTGTCTGTCTCTCCCACCATAGTGAAGATTCAATCTACTCTTTCTATTGACAACACTAGTATCACCGTTGTAGTTCATGTTCGTAGGTAGATTGGATCTCACTCGAAAATCCTAAACTGATGGGATTCGTAGCATAGAAAACAAAAAATTTCCTACCGCAAGAACGAATAACAAGCCAAGATCTAAACAAGAAGATGGTAGCAACGAGAAGATCATGAGACTAACCCTCGAAGATTCCAAAGTCTTACGAGATTAGATCTCGTTGTTGGTGTAGTCGATCACTTGCCGCTTGCAAAAGCGCGTAGAAGATCTTGACGGTGCCACGAACGGGCAGCACCTCCGTACTCGGTCACATGTTCGGTGTTGATGACGACGTCCTTCTCCCCGTTCCAGCAGGCAGCGGAAGTAGTAGATCCTCCTCGGAATCCCGATAGCACGACGGCATGGTGGCGGTGGTGGTGGAGAACTCCGGCAGGGCTTCGCCTATGCGCTGCGGGAGTTGTAGGAGGAGGGGGGCGGCTAGGGTTTGAGGAGAGAGGGTTGTGGGGTGCCGGCCTCTAGGGGGCAAGGGTGGTGCGGCCAAGGTGTGGCCGGCCCCCTCCCTCTCCTCATATATTTATAGGTGGAACAGCCCCAAGGGTTTGCCCAAAAAATGAATAAGATTCCAACTCCTAAACCTTCCATAAGGACGAAACCTACCCAAGGTGGGATTCCTACTCAAGGTGGGACTCCCACCCCTTCCTTGGTGGGGTGCCCGGCCACCATAGGGTGGAGTCCACCTGGGACTCCTCCTCCCTTAGGCTGGCCGGCCAAGGTGGGTGGAGTCCCTCTGGGACTCCACCTTCCATGGTGATTTCTTCCGGACTCTTCTAGAACCTTCTAGAACCTTCTAGAAAATACCGGATCATTTTCAAACCTAGAAAATGACTTCCTATATATGAATCTTATTCTCCGGACCATTCCGGACCTCCTCGTGATGTCCTGGATCCCATCCGAGACTCCGAACAAACATTCGAACTCCATTCCATATTCCATATCTACTTAAACGACATCAAACCTTAAGTGTGTCACCGTACGGTTCGTGAACTATGCAGACATGGCTGAGACTCTTCTCCGACCAATAACCAATAGCGGGATCTGGAGATCCATAATGGCTCCCACACATTCAACGATAACTTAGTGATCGATTGAACCATTTACATACGATACCGATTCCCTTTGTCACGCGATACTTTACTTGTCCGAGGTTCGATCATCGGTATCTCCATACCTTGTTCAACCTCGTTACCGACAAGTACTCTTTACTCGTACCGTGGTATGTCATCTCTTGTGAACTATTTACATGCTTGCAAGCTAATTAGACGACATTCCACCGAGAGGGCCTAGAGTATATCTATCCGTCATCGGGATGGACAAATCCCACTCTTGATCCATATGCTTCAACTCACACTTTCCGAATACTTAATCCCATCTTTATAACCACCCATTTACGCAGTGGCGTTTGATGTAATCAAAGTATCCTTTCGGTGTAAGTGATTTACATGATCTCATGGTCGAAGGACTTAGGTAACTATGTATCGAAAGCTTATAGCAAGTTGAACTAAATGACTTGATCTTATGCTACGCTTATTTGGGTGTATGTCCATTATATCATTCAACCAATGACATAACCTTGTTATTAATAACATCCTATGTTCATGATCACGAAACCATGATCATCTATTAATCAACAAGCTAGTTATACAAGAGGCTTACTAGGGACTCCTTGTTGTTTACATAACACACATGTATCAATGTTTCGGTTAATACAATTATAGCATGGTATGCAAACATTTATCATAAACACAAAGATATATTATAATGACCACTTTATTATTGCCTCTTGGGCATATCTCCAACAGCTCTCCCACTTGCACTAGAGTCAATAATCTAGATTACATTGTAAGGTACCTAACACCCATGGCATTCTGGTGTTGGTCATGCTTTGCCCTAGGGAGAGCTTTAGTCAACGGATCTGCCACATTCAGATCTGTGTGTACTTTGCAAATCTTTACTTCACTATCTTCGATGTACTCGTGAATCGAATGAAAACGCAGCTTGATATGCTTCAGCTTCTTGTGTGACCTTGGTTCTTGTGCATTGGCGATGGCACCCATGTTGTCACAATAGATGATTAATGGGTCCAATGCACTAGGAACCACACCAAGCTCAACAATGAACCTCTTCATCCATACCGCTTCCGATGAAGCCTCCGAAGCCGCTATGTATTCAGATTCAGTTGAAGACTTCGCCACCGTGCACTGCTTGGAACTCATCCAGCTAACTGCAGCACCATTCAATATAAACACGTACCCAGACTGAGACTTAGAGTCATCAGGATCAGTGTTCCAACTTGCATCGGTGTAACTGGTTACAACGAGCTCTTGGTCACCGCCATAACAAAGAAACATATCCTTAGTCCTTTTCAAGTACTTCAGGATATTCTTGACCGCTGTCCAGTGTTCCATTCCTGGATCACTTTGATATCTGCTGGTCAAACTAACAGCATGTGCGATATCCGGTCTAGTACACAGCATGGCATACATGATAGAGCCTACTGCCGAGGCATAGGGGATCTTGTTCATCCTCTCTCTTTCTTCTGGCCGTAGCCGGACCTTGAGTTTTACTCAAGACCTTACCTGGCAACATAGGCAAGAACCCTTTCTTGCTTTCATCCATTCTAAACTTCTTTAGAATCTTGTCCAGGTATGTACTCTGTGAAAGCCCTATTAGGCGTCTTGATCTATCTCTATAAATCTTGATGCCTAAAATGTATGCTGCTTCACCAAGGTCTTTCATTGAAAAACACTTATTCAAATAACCTTTTACACTGCTTAGTACCTCTATATCATTCCCAATCAATAATATGTCATCTACATATAATTTCAGGAATGCTACAGAGCTCCCACTCACTTTCTTGTAAATACAGGCCTCACCATGAGTCTGTATAAACCTGAAGTCTTTGATCACCTTATCAAAGCGTCGGTTCCAACTCCGGGATGCTTGCTTCAGTCCATAAATGGAACGCTGAAGTTTGCATACCTTGTCGGCATTTTTAGGATCGACAAAACCTTTGGGTTGTACCATATACAACTCTTCCTTAATGTCACCATTAAGGAACGCCGTTTTGACATCCATCCGCCAAATCTCATAATCGAAAAATGCAGCTATTGCTAACAAAATCCTCACGGACTTTAGCTTCGCTACGAGTGAGAAAGTCTCATCGTAGTCAACTCCTTGAATTTGTCGGAAACCCTTTGCGACAAGTCGAGCTTTATAGACAGTAATATTACCATCGAGCATCTGTTTTTCTCTTGAAGATCCATTTATTCTCGACAGCCTTGCGGCTATCAGGTAATTCTACCAAAGTCCACACTTGGTTATCATACATGGATCCCATTTCGGATTTCATGGCTTCATGCCATTTGTTGGAATCTGGGCTCATCATTGCTTCCTCATACGTCGCAGGGTCTTCATCATTGTTATCCACAATCATGATATTTAGACAGGGATCATACCAATCAGGAGTGGTGCGCTCCCTTGTCGATCTGCGAGGTTCAGTAGCTTCCTCGTGCGAAGTTTCATGATCATTATCATTTGCTTCCTCTCCTATCGGTGCAGGCTGTACTGGAACAACTTCCGGCACCGCGTTACTCTGATCTATGAGAGAAGGTTCAACAACCTCGTCGAGTTCTACTTTCCTTCCAGTCACTTCTTTAGTGAGAAACTCCTTCTCAAGAAAGGATCCGTTCTTGGCAATAAAGATTTTGCCTTCGGATCTGTGATAGAAAGTGTACCCAATAGTTTCTTTAGGGTATCCTATGAAGACGCATTTCTCCGCTTTGGGTTCTAGCTTGTCAGGTTGTAACTTCTTTACATAAGCTTTGCAACCCCAAACTTTAAGGAACGACAGCTTAGGTTTCTTTCCAAACCATAATTCATACGGTGTCGTTTCAACGGATTTAGATGGTGCCCTATTTAAAGTGAATGCGGCTGTCTCTAAAGCATAACCCCAAAACAATAACGGCAAATCGGTAAGAGACATCATAGATCGAACCATCTCCAAGAGAGTTCGATTACGACGTTCGAACACACCATTGCGCTGTGGTGTTCCCGGCGGTGTCAACTCTGAAAGTATTCCGCATTTCTTTAAATGCATGCCAAACTCATAACTCAGATATTCGCCTCCGCGATCAGAACGCAGAAACTTAATCTTCTTGTTACGTTGATTTTCTACTTCACTTTGGAATTCCTTAAACTTCTCGAAAGTTTCGGACTTATGTTTCATAAAGTAAATATACCTATATCTACTCAGATCATCCGTGAAGGTTAGAACATAACGATAACCACCGCGCGATGCTACACTCATTGGTCCGCACACATCGGTATGTATGATTTCCAATAAGTATGTAGCTCACTCCATTGTACCAGAGAATGGAGTCCTAGTCATTTTTCCCATTAGACATGCTTCGCATCTATCAAGTGACTCAAAGTCAAATGACTCAAGAAGTCCATCGGAATGGAGTTTCTTCATGCGCTTCACTCTAATATGACCAAGACGACAGTGCCACATATAAGTAGAATTATCATTCAATTTAATTCGCTTAGCATCAATGTTATGAACATGTGTATCACTACTATCGAGATTTAACAAGAATAAACCATTCATCTCAGGTGCATGACCATAAAAGATATTATTCATATAAATAGAACAACCATTATTCTCTGACTTAAACGAATAACCGTCTTGCATTAAACAAGATCCAGATATAATGTTCATGCACAACGCAGGCACCAAATAACAATTATTAAGGTTTAAAACTAATCCCGAAGGTAGATGTAGAGGGAGCATGCCGACGGCGATCACATCGACCTTGGATCCATTTCCAACGCGCATCGTCACCTCGTCCCTCGCTAGGCTTCGTTTATTCCGTAGTTCCTGTTTTGAGTTACAAATGTGAGCAACCGAACCAGTATCAAATACCCAGGCACTACTACGAGAACCAGTAAGATAGACATCAATAACATGTATATCAGATATACCTTTCTTTTTTACAAGGCCGCTCTTCAGATCAGCCAAGTACTTGGGGCAATTACGCTTCCAGTGCCCCTTCTCCTTGCAGTAATAGCACACAGTATCAGGTTTAGGGCCAGCCTTAGGCTTCTCAGGAGACGCAGCAACTTTCTTGTTGCCCTTCTTGAAGTTGCCCTTCTTAGGTTTGCCTTGTTTCTTGAAACTGGTGGTCTTGTTGACCATCAACACTTGGTTCTCTTTTCGTATCTCTACCTCAGCAGATTTCAGCATGGAGAAGAGTTCAGGTAACTCTTTGTTCATGTTCTGCATGTTGTAGTTCATCACAAAGTTCTTGTAACTAGGTGGCAGTGATTGGAGTACACGATGAATACCCGTACTGGTTAGGAATCACTATCCCCAAGTCACTGAGCTTCTTCGCATGCCCGGACATAGCGAGCACATGCTCACTAACGGAGCTACCCTCTTCCATCATACAGCCAAAGAAGTGTTTCGAGGCCTCATAGCTTTCCACGGCCGCATGAGTTTCAAAAATAGTTTTTAGCTCACGGACCAGCTCATAAGGATCGTGGTGCTCAAAACGCTTTTGGAGCTCCGCCTCTAGGCTGCACAGGATGGCACACTGAACTTGAGAGTACCGAGTTACCCGAGTCTCGTAAACATTCTTTACTGTAACATCCCAAATTTTCAAATCAATGAGAAAGGGGGGTTTCCAAATTTCAAATTTTAGACCTAACAAAAACTTTTATTATCACATGTGCTATGCATAGTGCTCATACTCAATTTTGGTGAATGCCATGATGTTTGCTTATGTGCTTATGTGCTTTTCTCCAAAACCCTAACTTGATCCTTTGAGGATCACCAAACAAATCAAAAAGGAAGAAAAGAAATAAAATAGAAAAATCCCAAAACCCTCACATAGTGCTTATGGCCATTTTGCAAAACTTGGATCTAGGCCAATATGGCTTGTGCCATTGTTTGTAGAATGTTTCTAAACACTTAATAACACTTTGTGAATCAAAGAAAATCAAATCAAATCAAATTTGAAATCAAATTGTGCTCACATGCACAAATGGTCAAAACTGCAATTTTTAACCTGATGCCTACTTTGAGCCTCTGTTTTAAGAGATTTTCAAACCAAACCAATCGAACTCTTTGCACCTCATCCAAGACCACATCAAGGTGAACAACTTTGGTAAAGACCACCCCTGCAAATTCTTGCTGAATTCAAAGTTATGCTCAAGCAAAGTTGGAACTTTGAAGCAGATTCAAGATGGTGCCCAATTTGAAATTTTGCAAACCACGTCAATTTTGCACCCCACCACCACCATTGTGTGCCTCTGATTATATGAATCAACTCCACCAAAATTCATTTCAAAATTTGAAAATTTTCTTCTTGCGGCCATTGTGTCGAACACGTGGCAGGCAGAAATCAAATAAAATCAAATTCACTATTTTGAATAGTGTTTGGCCCAAATTTGATTTCCACTTGCTCAAGCCTTGTCCCCTGGTCCCCTCCAACACCAAGCCCCTACCCCCCAACCCTAGCCATGGCCAGACATGGCAATGCCATGCCCATGCCGGCCATGTCTTGCCCTCACCATGCCCTCTCTCACTCCTTTCCTCTCCAGCCCTGCCAACCATGTCCCCCAGCACCACCTCACTCTACTGAACCAGCCTGGACTAGCCCTGGTCGGAGGAGAACGCAGCATCGACCAGACCAGACCATGCCCACGACGTCCAGGGCATGCCGATGCTGGCATGGGCGCCGCCCACGGACACGCCACGGGCAGCGTCGCCTCGACGCTCCAGACCTTCCCTGGACCCCCGCGTCTGCCCTGAGCTTCACCACAGCACCACGGACACGCCAGACAACCCCTTGTCCCCGACCGTGGCCCGCCGTCGCCGGAGACGGAAACAAAATCCGCCACGGCCGCGCAGAGGTTCGCACGCGCCCGACACGGTTAGGCACCGCCCAGCCTCGCCGTTGCCACCAAAAGGACCGCCTGGACACGCTGAACAACGCCGCGCCCTCCTCTAGCTCGATAGCGACCTGTAGCCCTCGCGCCATTGTCGGCCTCGCCGCAGCCCACGGCCTCGCTCCGCCGCTATAAATAGAGGGCTCCCCTCGCTTCATTCTCCACACCACCTCGCTCCCCTCCTCCTTCTCAACCTCCTCGACCACCTCCCCTTCTCGATTAGCCGCTGTAGCCACCCAATTTGATCGTCGGAGCCCGTGACCGCTGCGGAAGCTCGCCGTCGATTGAAGCCTCTCCAGGAAACGCCGCTGGTACCAGGCGACTCGCCATCGTCGACATCGTCCTCGTGCACACTGCCAACCCTTGCTGGAGCCCCGGTGAGCCCTCCGACCCCCTAGCCTCGCCGCGCCAGTGGCCCTCTCTCGCCGGAGATGACGACGCTCGTGCGTCGTCCGATCAGGATCTAATCCTACGGCCCTCTCTCTCCCTTACCGTTTCGGGATTTATGACCCGCTGACCGGTGGAGCCCACCAGTCAGGCGGCCTGCGCGCGCTGGACGCGAAGTGGGCCCGCCCACTTTTCTTTTTCTCTGGCCCCGTAAATTTTCCCGCGCTGGCCCACGAATTTAAATTCGTTTGAATTGAATTAAATCAAAATAGCTTTCAGATGCTTTTTCAAAATTCAATAGAATCAAATTGGCTCAACCAAATTTGATGAATTTTATATGGTTGGAAAGCTAGGGAAAAGATCTATCCAACCCCACTGGTCCCAACCCAAATTTCCTTGTACAATTAAAGTGACAAAAATAACAAGGCAGGGCCTTTTCAAACTTCAAACTTTTATTAAAAATCAACCAAAAATGCTTTTGAGTTGATTCCAACTCTCATACCTCACATTTCACCTACACTACATGTTTATGTAAAAATATGACATGGTTACTTTGAGTGATCATGGCCTAGTCTAAATAAAGGGCTCTATGGCTATTTCTAGTACTTTGATATGGTCCAAAAACTAAGTATTAAATCTTATGAGAGGTTGCCTTCATTTAAATCTTGTCCCAAGTAACTTCATATGAGGTTGGGACCTTGGTCTACATAATCTCATATTGAATTATTTGGTGATGTTAAATCATAAATAAGGTAGTGTTAAATTGCATGAGGTGCTCTACCTCATTTAAATCATTTTCCCAACTAAGGATTATGAATGGTTGACCTTGGTCAACATGGGTTCATACATTACTTATTTGAGGAACTTAAATCTTAACAAGATTCAATAAGAGGAAATTATTCCTCCAAAGAATTAAATGGAAAATTTAATCCATATTTGTAATGAGAGGAAATTATTTTTTTCTTAAGAAGAAAACAAAGTCAACCAACCTGATAGCAATGTGGTGATGATAGATTAGTTTGTGTGCTCTTTGTGTGTGCTTAGTCTAGCTCTTAAGAGTTGATTGGTGATTGTTACCTCGTATCCGTTTATAGATGCTAGTACCGAGGAGTACCAGGAGGAGGAGGTCTACTCCCAGGAAGAAGAAGACCACTTTGATCCGTACACCAACCAAGGCAAGCTAATATTCTTGCAAGGTGCAAAGCTCTACCAGAGCAAGGCACACTTACCTATTACTTTATGCTCATGATGAAAACCAAGTTTTACCTTTCCAAGCTTTTACTTTGATTATTAAAGCTTACTTTTATAGTTAACTTTGGTCTACGTAAGAGTAGTACAAGAGTATCAAACTTAGCCTAAAAAGCTTTATAAGCTAGATAGTACCCCTCATGATTAGTGCTAGTGCTAACAAATAAAATTGGCTACTCTAGATGGGAACTTGTGAATCAAGTGACTTTGAAAAACCTTGGAATGATGAGTCATTCTATTGAAAGATTTTGAAGGTGAATATGACATGAATGACTTGGTGAATTTAACAAAAACTGATGGTTGGGTTTGGATGCGATACCTTTCCAATTTTTGAGTACCCCCACGATACCTGATCATGGGTAGGGCTTAACTGGAAGTTTATACATCTTAGTATGGGTTCCCTCTAAACAAGCATCATAGGGGTTATGCCGAGGCTGCCTCCGTTAAGAGTGAAATGATGTGAAATGAGGTGAATGTCCGGCCCAAGCCCTGTGCAGTTCCCAGGCTGATGGTGTGTCTTCACTGGGAGGCCAAGCTCATGGGGAGAGGTGCCTATACTAGGGTATGTAAGTGAAAGGTTATTGTTGATGATCCGCATACTGAGTATGATTATTCAGGGCTATCCCTGACGGATGTAATCAAATGTTGTGGCACAAGTGTGCAACCTCTGCAGAGTGTAAACCTATTCGAATAGCCGTGTTCACGGTTACAGACGGTTGGAAAGACCATACTGTTCCGTCATCAGAATTTTTCACAAATGTTACATGTGACTGGTGACTTGTGAGTTTGAACTTGAAAGGTGAACCTGACTTGAATCACAACTGAGTTGTGGGAATGACACTAATGTTCCCACTGGAGTTAGTTAGCAAATGAAGAGTCTTTTATGAAATGTTTGTGAACTAAAATTGGCTTTATGCAAATAAACCTAGAGCTGAGCACCCCACTACTACATTGGTTAGTTCTCACACTAGTATTAGTTTGCGAGTACTTTAAAGTACTCACGGCTGTGTCCCTGGCTAATCAAATGGCCAGACTATGAAGAAGAGCAGCAGTACCAAGATGACGGCCAGCAGGACGTCTACGACAACTAGGAATCTTCTGACGTCAAGCGTTGGCCTGTGGATTAGATAGTCCACTACGATTACGCTTCCGCTATGTATGGTTCGTTGATCATGAGATCAACTATTTGTGTAATATTGGATCATGTGATCTGAATTTGTAAGACGACTATGGTTTGTAATGAATGATGACTTATGATATCGACTGTTATGTCTCGCAACAACAATCTTCCTGGGATTGCGATGTATGGCATAATAGGCATCTAGACTTAAAAATCCGGGTGTTTACAAGTTGGTATCAGAGCCATTGTTTGACCTTAGGAGACCCTAGTTAGAATGGACGTTCAAAAAAACTTAGTTTCAAAAACAAATGAAGTGAATATGTCTATCAAAAATTATTCACTCTCTTTTCCTTGAGATCTTTTCAAAATGATAAGTCATGCTCTTCCTTATGAATCTACCTAAAATTTTGACACACTTGCTCACTTCTCTAACTTACTCATCCTATTCACTTTCAGATGGAGCCAAACAACACCAAGTTTTACCAGCTAGGCAATGGCGGAAGCCTGATTTTCGAGAGGGACTTGGATGCCCTATCAGAGTTCCTTGGACGCCCGCACCCAGAGTTTCACGGAGTCGAAGTCAACGACCAGCCCGGAGGGGAACTTCAGTGGATCATCACCGCTGATCTGAGGGGCAAGATGGAGCCTCCTACCTCTGAGAGGATCCTCTTTTCCATCAGAGAAAGCAACTGGCTGGATGGACTCGCTCGTGCTCTTCAGGAAGCACTTGCCCGTCTGTGCGGGCAGAATGTGGTTAAAATCCAGGACTCTCGCTTTGCTCACTTTGCGAGGCATGATTCCACTGGAGGACCCATGTCACTATCCTCACACCCGGTGCTGAAGTATCACGTGGAGCACCTGGACTTTATGCTGCACGAGACTCAGAAGGAGCTGGACAACTCTCGCGTTTACGCTAACCAGACTCACCTTCACCTGGCTCATCATGCCGATGCTATCAAGATGCTTGCAAAGGACCGCAAGTCACTCCGCCAGCAGCGTGCCAAGAAGGATGCTACCATCGCGCGCCTTCGCTCAAAGATAGTATCCTTGGAGGCAACTGTCAAGACCCAAGAGGACCAGCTGAGAGAGATGGAAGAAGATGGTGAAGACATTCAGGGAGGAGAAGCCTTCCTGAGTGATGATGAGGACTTTGAAGAAGATGAGAACACTGATGTTGAGGACTACGAGTTCCTGGAGGCTGGAGAAGATGACTTCATCCCGATCGATGTAGATGATGAAGAGTAGTTGCACTTGATCACTTGTGTAGGTGTGAGTTTGTATCCCGTCACTAGTATCGTAGTGTGAGTAAATGGGTCTTAAAACCCTGGATGTGTTAGTCTGTAATATGTGATGTTTGAATGAATGAATGTGTGTTTGTGTTCAACATCAAAAGAATCCAAGTTTTAAATTTTTGAACTTACCCAAAACAAGCCATAGAAAATTCCCTCTTATCTCATGATCTCTCTCCATGTTCAGATGGCCCCTCCAAATCGCAACAACAGCCAAGATGCCATGATGCAACTGCTGCAGACCTTGATGGCAGATCGAGAGAATGAAAGAGCTGAAAGACAAGCCAATATTGCTGCACTGCAACAGATCGCTAACCACAACCAAGGCCATGGAAACCATGATCACCAAGGGTCAAAACTCAAGAACTTCCAGAACACCAACCCTCCCATGTTTAGCAAGACAGAAGAGCCACTCGATGCGGATGATTGGCTCCAGACAATGGAGAACAACTTAGAAGTAGCAGGAGTCGAAGCCGCAGAGCAAGTCCTGTTTGCCACCCATTACTTAGCAGGACCAGCCCGAGCCTGGTGGACCAGCACCCGTGCCATGAACGCAGGACAAATGATGACTTGGGCAGATTTCAAGCTCAAGTTCAGCAAGTATCACGTGCCCCTAGGTCTGATAAAGAAGATGAGGGATGAGTTCCGGGAACTCAAACAAGGAAGGATGTCGGTGGTAGAATATCGCGACAGGTTCCTCACACTGTCAAGGTATGCCCCCGATGAGACAGACACCACAGAGAAGAGGAACGAGAGATTTTTGAACGGACTGCATGATGAGATGCAGACTGTGCTGGTGAACATTCCCTTTGCTGACCTAGAATCCCTGGTAGACTCCGCCATCCAGATGGAGGGAAAGCTCCATCAAGCAAATGAGAACCGCAAACGCCGCATGATGCACCAAAGTGGGCCCAGCCATACCCCAAGGTATCGCCCCAGCTCAAGCGGAGGTTTTGCCCCAAGAAACAACAAGCCGCAGATGCAGACGCCACGTCCGGGTTTTCAGAACCGGAGTGGAGGACACCCCAGGCCAGGAGGCCACCACAACAACAACACCAACAACAACTTCAACCGCGCCCCGATGAGAGCCCCCAACAACAACAACACCAACACTGCTCCGAGGACTGGGAGCAACGCGATCCCCGTCGCCCCCAAGGACAAGTCCACTATCACTTGCTATGAATGTGGAATTGTGGGACACTACTCCAATGAGTGCCCCAAGAGGTTAGCCAAGACTGCCCCCAACACCGCTGCACCTGCTCAGCAGCAACGCCGTGTCTCCACCGGCAGGAAGTTCACCCCCAACAACCCCAACAACCGCAACGGCCGTCTTTTCCACCTGAATGCTGAAGAAGCCCAAGAAGCCCCAGATGTTGTACTGGGTATGTTTTCTGTTAACTCAGTACATGCAAGAGTGTTTTTTGATTCTGGAGCATCGCATTCGTTTGTCACTGAAGATTTTGCATGCACTAGTAAAATTCAACCCATCAGTTTGAAGCATGTCATGATAGTTCAAATACCTGGTTCAACCACCAAAGCTAGAAAAATTTGCAAAGATGTGCCTATCAGAATGCATGAAGTAGATTTTTATGCAAATTTGATTATTCTGGGAACAAAAGGTTTGGAAGTAGTACTGGGTATGGATTGGATGTCAAAACACCATGGATTGATTGACTGTGCCAAGAAGGCCATCACCATGACGAGTAGCACCGGTGTGTTAGTAGAACACGTGTCTGAGAGGCTGCCCAGAAATTTTACCTGCAACTAAAGTGTAGCCAAGCCAACTCTGGATCAGATCAGGGTCGTCTGTCGATACCCTGATGTGTTTCCTGATGGTCTACCCGGTATGCCCCCAGATCGGGATATCGAGTTTATCATTGAGTTAATCCCTGGAACAGGACCTATAGCCCAGAGAGCCTATAGTATGAACCCGACAGAACTAGTGGAGTCGAAGAAGCAACTCGGATGACATGTTAGCCAAAGGTTTGATCCAACCAAGTGCCTCACCCCGGAGATCACCAGCTTTGTTTGTGGATAAGAAGGATGGTGCCACTCGTTTATGTACGGATTACCGTAAGCTTAACGATGTCACCATCAAGAACAAGTACCCCTTACCCAAGATAGAAGACCTGTTTGACCAGCTGACCGGTGCCAAAGTGTTTTCTAAGATTGATCTTAGGACCGGTTATCATCAACTGAAGATTCATGCAACGGATATCCCCAAGACTGCCTTTACCACCAGATATGGGTTGTATGAGTACAACGTCATGTCGTTTGGATTAACCAATGCCCTAGCTTATTTCATGAACCTCATGAATAAGATCTTCATGAACTTTTTGGATAAGTTTGTCGTTGTCTTCATCGACGACATTCTTATCTACTCCAAATCCGAAGAAGAACATGAGCAACATTTGGAAATCATCCTAGGAACCCTTAGACAGCACAAGTTGTATGCCAAGTTCAGCAAATGTGAGTTTTGGTTGAAGGAAGTAGGATTCCTGGGACATATCTTGTCTGCAGGAGGAATTGCTGTAGATCCCGCCAAGATCAAGACCGTTACAGAATGGAAAGCCCCAACCACTCAGACCGAGGTCCACGCATTTCTTGGATTAGCGGGATATTACCGCAGATTTGTTGAAGGTTTTTCAAGCATAGCTAGGCCAATGACTCAACTGTTGAAGAAAGACAAGCAGTTTGAATGGACTGATAAATGTGAAGAAAGCTTCCAGCAGCTCAAGAGCCGATTGACCTCAGCCCCAATATTGATCATGCCGGACATCACCAAGCCATTTGACGTCTACTGTGACGCCTCCAAGATTGGTCTTGGATGTGTGCTGATGCAAGAAGGCAAAGTGCTATCATATCTGTCAAGGCAACTGAAGCAACATGAGCAGAATTATCCAACCCATGACTTAGAGCTTGCAGCCGTAGTCTTAGCCCTGAAAGTTTGGCGTCATTACCTCATGGGTAATCGATGCGAGATCTATTCTGATCACAAGAGCCTAAAGTACATTTTCACCCAGAAGGAGCTGAATATGAGGCAGAGGAGATGGATAGAATTAATCAAGGATTATGATATGGAAATTCACTACCACCCCGGCAAGGCCAATGTGGTAGCGGATGCCCTGAGTAGATTACCGTGTCAGTTGAACTCCATGATCGCAGAAGAGCAACCTAGCCTGTATCAAGAATTTGAGCAGTTTAGACTGGAGCTAGTTAGTGAAGGATTCCTAGCCAGCATAGAACTTCAGCCTACCTTGATTAGTCAGATCAAAGAAGCACAGAAAGGAAATGCTAGCATCAACGGAATCAAGAGTAAAATAGCTGCAGGGAAAGCACCTGGATTTACCGAAGATGAAGAAGGAGTCCTTTGGTACAACGGACGCCTATGTGTGCCATCGGATTCAGAGTTGAAGCAAGTCATCCTGAAGGAAGCACACGACACCCTTTACTCCATTCATCCCGGAGGGACCAAGATGTATCAGGATTTGAAGGAACAATTCTAGTGGCATGGAATGAAGAGAGAAATTGGAAGCTACATCGCCAAGTGTGATATCTGTCAAAGAGTCAAGGCGGAACATCAGCGACCCGCAGGATTGCTGCAACCACTGCAGATTCCAGAATGGAAGTGGGATTCGGTAGGAATGGATTTTATCACTGGTTTGCCCAAATCAAGCAAAGGAAATGATTCTATTTGGGTAGTGGTCGATAGATTAACTAAGGTAGCCCATTTCATCCCCGTCAAGACCACCTACCAAGGCCCAAAGCTAGCTGAGTTATACATCTCCAGAATAGTCGCCCTACACGGAACCCCGAAGTCGATTGTGTCAGATAGAGGATCCCAATTCACCTCAAGATTCTGGCAGAAAGTACATGAAGGATTATGAACCCGGCTGAATTTCAGCACCGCATACCACCCGCAGACTGATGGACAGACTGAAAGAGTCAATCAGATACTCGAGGACATGTTGAGAGCCTTTGTACTGGAATATGGATCTAAGTGGGAAGACTGCCTGCCTTACGCAGAATTCTCGTACAACAACAGTTACCAAGCCAGTTTACAAATGGCCCCCTTTGAAGCCCTGTACGGAAGGAAGTGCCGTACCCCTCTGAATTGGTCAGAAGTCGGAGAGAGCCAAGTCTTTGGACCAGATATTCTCCGAGAAGCTGAAGAGAAGGTGCACAAGATCCGTGAATACCTCAAGACGGCGCAATCAAGACAGAAGAGTTACGCCGACAAGAGACGCCGAGAGATGACCTTCGAGATCGGAGATTTTGTCTATCTCAAAGTATCCCCCCTCAAAGGAATGCAGAGATTCTAGCTTAGAGGAAAGCTTGCACCCGGATATGTTGGACCCTTCAAAGTTCTGAGTCGCCGAGGAGAAGTATCCTATCAACTGGAACTACCGGAAGAAATGTCGGCTGTGCACGACGTGTTTCACATCTCATTACTCCGGAAGTGTTTGGAAGTGCCCGAGAAGACCCAGGTTTTCAAGAATATTGATCACAGGTCGGTGGATATCAACAAGGACTTGACGTATCGCGAAGTGCCTATTCGCATCCTGGAAGAAGCTTTCAGAACCACTCGCACCAGGAGTATCAAGTTCCTGAAGATTCAATGGAGCAACCATACCGAAGACGAAGCCACTTGGGAGAGAGAAGACTACATGAAGAAGGAATACCCAGATCTCTTTAGTACCTAGTTTTCTTTAAGATCTCGGGACGAGATCTTTTGTAAGGGGGAAGGGTTTGTAACATCCCAAATTTTCAAATCAATGAGAAAGGGGGGTTTCCAAATTTCAAATTTTAGACCTAACAAAAACTTTTATTATCACATGTGCTATGCATAGTGCTCATACTCAATTTTGGTGAATGCCATGATGTTTGCTTATGTGCTTATGTGCTTTTCTCCAAAACCCTAACTTGATCCTTTGAGGATCACCAAACAAATCAAAAAGGAAGAAAAGAAATAAAATAGAAAAATCCCAAAACCCTCACATAGTGCTTATGGCCATTTTGCAAAACTTGGATCTAGGCCAATATGGCTTGTGCCATTGTTTGTAGAATGTTTCTAAACACTTAATAACACTTTGTGAATCAAAGAAAATCAAATCAAATCAAATTTGAAATCAAATTGTGCTCACATGCACTAATGGTCAAAACTGCAATTTTTAACCTGATGCCTACTTTGAGCCTCTGTTTTAAGAGATTTTCAAACCAAACCAATCCAACTCTTTGCACCTCATCCAAAACCACATCAAGGTGAACAACTTTGGTAAAGACCACCCTTGCAAATTCTTGCTGAATTCAAAGTTATGCTCAAGCAAAGTTGGAACTTTGAAGCAGATTCAAGATGGTGCCCAATTTGAAATTTTGCAAACCACTTCAATTTTGCACCCCACCGCCACCATTGTGTGCCTCTGATTATATGAATCAACTCCACCAAAATTCATTTCAAAATTTGAAATTTTTCTTCTTGCGGCCATTGTGTCGAACACGTGGCGGGCAGAAATCAAATAAAATCAAATTCACTATTTTGAATAGTGTTTGGCCCGAATTTGATTTCCACTTGCTCAAGCCTTGTCCCCTGGTCCCCTCCAACACCAAGCCCCTACCCCCCAACCCTAGCCATGGCTAGACATGGCAATGCCATGCCCATGCCGGCCATGTCTTGCCCTCACCATGCCCTCTCTCACTCCTTTCCTCTCCAGCCCTGCCAACCATGTCCCCCAGCACAACCTCACTCTCATCGAACCAGCCTGGACTAGCCCTGGTCGCAGGAGAACGCAGCATCGACCAGACCAGACCATGCCCACGACGTCCAGGGCATGCCGATGCTGGCATGGGCGCCGCCCACGGACACGCCACGGGCACGCGTCGCCTCGACGCTCCAGACCTTCCCTGGACCCCCGCGTCTGCCCTGAGCTTCGCCATAGCACCACAGACACGCCAGACAACCCCTTGTCCCCGACCGTGGCCCGCCGTCGCCGGAGACGGAAACAAAATCCGCCACAGATGCGCAGAGGTTCGCACACGCCCGACACGGTTAGGCACCGCCCAGCCTCGCCGTTGCCACCAAAAGGACCGCCTGGACACGCTGAACAACGCCGCGCCCTCCTCCAGCTCGATAGCGACATGTAGCCCTCGCGCCATTGTTGGCCTCGCCGCAGCCCACGGCCTCGCTCCGCCGCTATAAATAGAGGGCTCCCCTCGCTTCATTCTCCACACCACCTCGCTCCCCTCCTCCTTCTCAACCTCCTCGACCACCTCCCCTTCTCGATTAGCCGCTGTAGCCACCCAATTTGATCGTCGGAGCCCGTGACCACCGCGGAAGCTCGCCGTCGATTGAAGCCTCTCCAGGAAACGCCGCTGGTACCAGGCGACTCGCCGTCGTTGACATCGTCCTCGCGCACACTGCCAACCCTTGCTGGAGCCCCGGTGAGCGCTCCGACCCCCTAGCCTCGCCGCGCCAGTGGCCCTCTCTCGCCGGAGAGGACGACGCTCGTGCGTCGTCCGATCAGGATCTAATCCTACGGCCCTCTCTCTCCCATACCGTTTCGGGATTTATGACCCGCTGACCGGTGGAGCCCACCAGTCAGGCGGCCTGCGCGCGCTGGACGCTAAGTGGGCCGGCCCACTTTTCTTTTTCTCTGGCCCCGTAAATTTTCCCGCGCTGGCCCACGAATTTAAATTCGTTTGAATTGAATTAAATCAAAATAGCTTTCAGATGCTTTTTCAAAATTCAATAGAATCAAATTGGCTCAACCAAATTTGATGAATTTTATATGGTTGGAAAGTTAGGGAAAAGATCTATCCAACCCCACTGGTCCCAACCCAAATTTCCTTGTACAATTAAAGTGACAAAAATAACAAGGCAGGGCCTTTTCAAACTTCAAACTTTTATTAAAAATCAACCAAAAATGCTTTTGAGTTGATTCCAACTCTCATACCTCACATTTCACCTACACTACATGTTTATGTAAAAATATGACATGGTTACTTTGAGTGATCATGGCCTAGTCTAAATAAAGGGCTCTATGGCTATTTCTAGTACTTTGATATGGTCCAAAAACTAAGTATTAAATCTTATGAGAGGTTGCCCTCATTTAAATCTTGTCCCAAGTAACTTCATATGAGGTTGGGACCTTGGTCTACATAGTCCCATATTGAATTATTTGGTGATGTTAAATCATAAATAAGGTAGTGTTAAATTGCATGAGGTGCTCTACCTCATTTAAATCATTTTCCCAACTAAGGATTATGAATGGTTGACCTTGGTCAACATGGGTTCATACATTACTTATTTGAGGAACTTAAATCTTAACAAGATTCAATGAGAGGAAATTATTCCTCCAAAGAATTAAATGGAAACTTTAATCCATATTTGTAATGGGAGGAAATTATTTTTTTCTTAAGAAGAAAACAAAGTCAACCAACCTGATAGCAATGTGGTGATGATAAATTAGTTTGTGTGCTCTTTGTGTGTGCTTAGTCTAGCTCTTAAGAGTTGATTGGTGATTGTTACCTCGTATCCGTTTATAGTGTTGGGATTCGTAGCATAGAAAACAAAAATTTTCCTATCGCAAGAACGAAGAACAAGCCAAGATCCAATCAAGAAGATGGTAGCAACGAGGTGAAGATCAACATACCCTTGAAGATCACAAAGTGTTAACGAGATCAAATCTCGTGGTGGATGTAGATGATCACTTGCCGCTTGCAAAAGCGCGTAGAAGATCTTCGGTGCCACGAACGGGCAGCACCTCCGTACTCGGTCACACGTTCGGTGTTGATGACGACGTCCTTCTCCCCGTTCCAGCGGGCAGCGGAAGTAGTAGATCCTCCTCGGAATCCCAATAGCACGACGGCGTGGTGGCGGTGGTGGTGGAGATCTCCGGCAGAGCTTCGCCTAAGCTGTGTGGGAGAGAGAGGGAGGAGGGAACCGCTAGGGTTTCTGGGAGAGGGGGTGCTTGAGGGGGTGCGGCCAAGGATGGCTTGGTCTAGCCGGCCAGCCCCTCCCCTCCCCTCTTTATATAGGTGGAAAACCCCAAGTGTTGGTATCCAAGTCTTCGAATAAGACCCGAAACCAAAACCTACCAAAGGGACAAAACCTACCCAAGGGAGGAATCCTACTCAACGTGGGACTCCCACCCCTTCCTTGGGGGGGTTGGCCGGCCACCAAGGTGGAGCCCACCTGGGACTCCTCCCCCTTAGGGTTTGGCCGGCCATGCAAGGTGGAGTCCCTCCGGGACTCCACTTTCCATGGTGATTTTTTCCGGACTTTTCTAGAACCTTCTAGAACCTTCCATAAATGCACCGGATCATTTCCAAACTTGGAATATGATTTCCTATATATGAATCTTATTCTCCGGACCATTCCAGACCTCCTCGTGATGTCCTGGATCCCATCCGAGACTTCGAACAAAACTTCGAACTCCATTCCATATTCCATATCTACTTAAACGACATCAAACCTTAAGTGTGTCACCCTACGGTTCGTGAACTATGCAGACATGGCTGAGACTCTTCTCCGTCCAATAAACAATAGCGGGATCTGGAGATCCATAATGGCTCCCACATATTCAACGATAACTTAGTGATCGATTGAACCATTTACATACGATACCGATTCCCTTTGTCACGTGATATTTTACTTGTCCGAGGTTTGATCATCGGTATCTCCATACTTTGTTCAACCTCGTCTCCGACAAGTACTCTTTACTCGTACCGTGGCATGTCATCTCTTATGAACCATTCATATGCTTGCAAGCTAATCAGACGACATTCCACCGAGAGGGCCCGAGTATATCTATCCGTCATCGGGATGGACAATATCCCACTCTTGATCCATATGCCTCAACTCATACTTTCCGAATACTTAATCCCACCTTTATAACCACCCATTTACGCAGTGGTGTTTGATGTAATCAAAGTACCCTTCCGGTATAAGTGATTTACATGATCTCATGGTCGAAGGACTAGGTAACTATATATCGAAAGCTTATAGCAAATTGAACTTAATGACTTGATCTTATGCTATGCTGGGTGTGTCCATCACATCATTCACCTAATGATATGATCTTGTTATTAATAACATCCGATGTTCATGATCAGGAAACCATGATCATCTATTAATCAACAAGCTAGTTAAATGAGAGGCTTTCTAGGGACTCTGGTTGTCTACACAACACACATGTATCAATGTTTCCGGTTAATACAATTATAGCATGGAGTGTAAACATTTATCATGAACATTAAGATATAACAATAACTATTTTATTATTGCCTCTCGGGCATATCTCCAACAGTATCCCACTTGCACTAGAGTCAATAATCTAGTTTACATATGTAAAGATATAACACCTTGGCCTTCTGGTGCTTATCATGTCTTGCTCACGGGAGAGGTTTCAGTCAACGGTTCTGACACGCTCAGAAACGTATGTATTTTGCAATTCATTTGCGTCTCAACGCATCACTCATTTTCCAAATGAGTCGGCATTAAACATATATGTTTAGTCTTCTGGTGGAACCTTAATTCCGCGGTCTGAAATATGTCACTAATCTTGTCACATACAATATAGCTTCAAAGTTCTGACACTATCGGAACTACACCAAGTTCTCAAAGAACTCCTCGACTTTAACATCCTCAGTCGTTGTCAAAACAATGACATACTCTGCCTTCGTTTGTAGAATCCATCACAATATTTAGAACTCATCTAAATCTAGCATTGTGCTACCTTCTAATGAACACTTAGCCTAATTGAGATTTGAAATTCATTTTTATATGTGACCAAACTAATATCGGTGCAACACCTTACAACGATTTGTTTGTCATTTCCCCATACAAAACTAATATCCTTGGTTCTTCTAAAGCACTCAGGGATATTCTTACTGTTGTTCAATGATCATCACATGAATCATTCTGGTATATGCTCCTAACTCTTTAGAGCACAGAACATCTGATTGTGTACATATTATTCGTGATCTAAAATCACTCATGTGTTTTTACTCATTGAGTGTCAGATACACCCAAGTCTTGTTAAACCTTCACATGTAAAGAACACCTTCTTAACATTTATAAATTGAACTACTTCAATATTCATTCTATGTACTATAACTTAAACTTATTATGTGTTTCAATCTATCTTCATAGATCTTGATACTAAATATGTTTCAGTTCATATCCTTTCATTGAAGTTAATTCTCAATGAAACCTTCTAATCACATCAAGTACATGATTTACATTATTTATAATCAACGATATGTCATCTACATAAAGTATCATAAACATGTCTAAGCGCTCCCACTTAATTTCTTGCAAATGCAACTATCTTCATCGTTTCTGATGAAATCAAAAACTCTTTTGTTATTTCATCCGGTGAAGATTCGAACTCCGTGATACTCACTTCATCCAGTGAAGTTTGTATACCTTTCTTAGTATTCTACGGACTAGCAAAATTCTCAGCTGTATCTTGTATACACCTTTAATACACACTTCTGTTAAGTGATGTATTTTGCCATCCTACTAGCATATCTCATAAAAGAAACATGTAGCGATTACTAGAATAATCCACATAGACTATAAGCATTGCTACGGAAGATCTAATCTTATCGTAGTCAACTCTTTGAACTTTGTCGTAAACAACTTTTCGACAAGTCGAGCTTCTTCAAGGATGTTCCATCCAAGTCCATCAATTTTATAGATCCATTTACTTTCAAAAAGTATTCACCTATCTTGGATTTTATGGCTCTTAGCCATTTTAACGGAGTCAGGGCCCATCATAACTTCTTTGTATGTAGTTGGTTTATCATTGTTCAAAATCAATCCTTTGTTCACAAATCATTTATTTGATCACAAAGTAAACCATACCTACAAGGTTCAATAAGTACTTTGATCTCCATGACTATAACACTTTGTAGACATGAGAGCTATGATCATCGTGGCTGCTTCCGGAACCATTTCCGATGCTGTGCTACTCTGATCATCATGCTCAGGTTCATCAACCTTATCAAGTTCTATTGTCCTCCCACTCAAATAATTCGCTAGAAACAATTTCTTGGAAATAAGAAACATTGAGAAACACTTTTGTCTTTGACTTTATAGTGGAAAGAATTCCCAATCATCCTCTGGGATAACTAACAAAGACATTCATCCGATTTTGGTTGTAAACTCATTTACTTATGCTATGCATACAAAAATTTTAAGAAAGGACTATTAGGGTTTATACCCATGCCATATGCTCATATGGTGTCATTTCAACGGATTATGATGATGCTCTATTTAGTGTAAAAGCGGTAGTCTCTAAAGCATAATCCACAAAAATATAATGGCGTCAACTTATTTTATCTCATCATTAATCCAACAAGGTTTGGATATGTCTCTTGGATACTCCATCATCACTATGATACTCCAAGAAACGTGAGTTGTAGAACAATTTCATAACTCTCTTAGATGTTCGCTAAAAACTTGTAATTCAAATATTTCCACCATGATCCAATCATATATATTTGACTTTTCTATTACGATGATTTCCACTTCATGCTGAAATTTATTTGAATCTTTTCAAATGTTTCAAACTTCTTCCTTATTGAATAAATATATCCTTATATATACACTCAATTCACGGTTGGAAGTTTTCATGAAGTAGAAGAATCTCCCGCACACAACTATGCCCTGTGAACCACATACAACATCATGTAAGTTTCCACTAAGTTAGTTGCCCGTTCAACTCTTGGCCTATGAACGGTATTTTAGTCATTCTCTTTAGAAGAGATTTGCAAGCGCCAAATGATTCAAAAAAAAAATCAAATGACTCCAAAAATCCATTTGCATGGAGTTTTCTTCATGCGTTCCTTTCTAACATGACCTAAATGGAGGTTCCACAAATAAGTGGAATTCAAATCATTTGCCTTATGGCATTTTAGCGTCAGTGTTATGTATGTGTGTTTCACCATTAAGATTTATAATAACTTATCCATCGTACATGGAGTAAGGTCATAATTTGAACAACTCATTGTTTTTATTTGACCAGAACCAAATAACAATTATGAAGTTCTTTATTATAAATCGCAAAAGCTAGGTAGAATGCCAACGACGAACACAATAACACTTTATTTTGTTCCAGACGTGCATCTCTACCACATTCCTTATCAGTCACTTAGGCCATTGCATTCTTGTATTGCGTTGTGTTGTATGACATCTCATACCAACCAATCTGGTACAAATACCCAAGAACTGCATTGTGTGACCAATCAAGGAATACATTCATAACATGTATATCATCTATATACACCTGAGCTAGACTTTCTAGTCTTTACTTTCTTTCTGCCAAAAATCTTTTGTAGTTTCTCTTTTAGCTTTCCTCATTCTCAGAAAACACTTCACCTTCAATAACTTCTAGGTCCATTGGTCAAATACCAATAACCTTGAGGTTCTAACTTTGAAGTTGATCATCATATGACAAGTGTTCTAAATTTCACTATTAGTAACTTTGTAATATGATGAACAATTTCACTCATAATTTTATCCATCAAATCATGATGACTTTCCGAGACCATGTCTGTACATGCTAGGCTCGTAAAGTTTAACCTCAGTATTCGCATGTGCAAATCTGGCTTGCACCCGTTGTATGCACACGTAGAATCTATAACACCCGATCATCACGTGATGCTTCGAAACGAAGAGTCTTAGCAACGGTGCATACTAAGGACGATCACTTCATGGATATGCGAATATCGTTAGTGCCCAACTAGTTGGAGGATTGGGACGCCTAGCGTCTTCAACCTTCGTACATTCCCATAAAACTTATGAGTTTATGTAGTCTCACTAAATTATATTCTATCATCTTGTAATAAGGTCATAGATATCACATATATCTCACACCTTGCTTATTTCTGAAAACAAACTTTCCAGCTCCTTACTTTTCAAATGAATTTGAACATCAAGTTTCACGGAGACAAGATGATTTTAGGTACTAATTGAAACCATTGCTCTAATGTGAGCTTTACCAAAAGTTTGCAATAGGACTTAATCATTCTTGATTCTTTAACAATACGGTACCAGTCCGTAAAGTTACTTGTCAGACTTAACAGTATTTCTATCTCAATTATAAGACTAGCGCATGGTAGATAACGGATGCCAACTCTACAAATTTAATTCAAAATACTATCCAGACTATGTTCATGATAATTAGTTCATGTTTTAATCTAATTACTAATGAACTCCCACTTAATACAACATCCCTCATAGTTGTTTCAGTGGTACACGATCCATATCCACTACACCAAAACCGATCATCACGTGAGATGATGTAGCTTCAATGGTGAACATCAACATGTTGATCATATCATCCATATGACTCGTGTTCAACCTTTCGGTTTCCTGTGTTCCGAGGCCATGTCTGTACATGCTAGGCTCGCCAAGCAAACCCAAGTATTTCCGCGTGTGCAACATGGCTTACACCCGTTGTATGTGAACGTAGAATCTATCACATCCGATCATCACGAGATGCTTCAAAACGACGAACTGTAGCAACGGTGCATACGAGGGGAGAACACTTTATTATCTTGATATTAATGTGAGGGATCATCTTATAATGCTACCGTCGCGATCTAAGCAAGATAAGATGCATAAAGGATTAACATCACATGCAATTCATATGTGATATGATATGGCCCTTTAGTCTTTGCGCCTTTGATCTTCATCTCCAAAGCACGGACATGATCTCCATCATCAACGGGCATGATCTCCATCATCATCGGCGTAGCGTCAAGGTCCATGGCGCCGTCTTCATGGTTGTTCACCACATGTAGCAACTATTATAACTACTTTGAAATAATACATCAACATGAAATATAAAGACAACCATAAGGCTCCTGCCGGTTGCCACAATACAATAATTATCATCTCATACATATTCATCATCACAATATGGCCATATCACATCACCAAACCCTGCAAAAACAAGTTAGACGCCTCTAATTTCGTTTGCATATTTTACGTGGTTTAGGGTTTTCGAGTAAGATCCAATCTACCTACGAACATGAACCACAACGGTGATACTAGTGTTGTCAATAGAAAGAGTAGATCGAATCTTCACTATGGTGAGAGAGACAGACACCCGCAAAGCCACTTATGCAATACAACTTGCATGTCGAGCGTGGAGCAAATCTCATGAACGCGGTCATGTAAAGTTAGCCCGGGCCGCTTCATCCCACCATCCCGCAAGATGCAAAGTACACGAACTAAAGACAACAAAAGCATCAACGCCCACAAAACCATTGTGTTCTACTCGTGCAACCAATCTATGCATAGACACGGCTCTGATACCACTGTTGGGATTCGTAGCATAGAAAACAAAAAATTTCCTATCGCAAGAACGAAGAACAAGCCAAGATCCAATCAAGAAGATGGTAGCAACGAGATGAAGATCAACATACCTTTGAAGATCACAAAGTGTTAACGAGATCAAATCTCGTGGTGGATGTAGACGATCACTTGCCGCTTGCAAAAGCGCGTAGAAGATCTTCGGTGCCACGAACGGGCAGCACCTCCGTACTCGGTCACACGTTCGGTGTTGATGACGACGTCCTTCTCCCCGTTCCAGCGGGCAGCGGAAGTAGTAGATCCTCCTCGGAATCCCGACAGCACGACGGCGTGGTGGCGGTGGTGGTGGAGATCTCCGGCAGAGCTTCGCCTAAGCTGTGTGGGAGAGAGAGGGAGGAGGGAACCGCTAGGGTTTCTGGGAGAGGGGGTGCTTGAGGGGGTGCGGCCAAGGATGGCTTGGTCTAGCCGGCCAGCCCCTCCCCTCCCCTCTTTATATAGGTGGAAAACCCCAAGTGTTGGTATCCAAGTCTTCAAGTAAGACCCGAAACCAAAACCTACCAAAGGGACAAAACCTACCCAAGGGGGGAATCCTACTCAAGGTGGGACTCCCACCCCTTCCTTGGGGGGTTGGCCGGCCACCAAGGTGGAGCCCACCTGGGACTCCTCCCCCTTAGGGTTTGGCCGGCCATGCAAGGTGGAGTCCCTCCGGGACTCCACTTTCCATGGTGATTTTTTCCGGACTTTTCTAGAACCTTCTAGAACCTTCCATAAATGCACCGGATCATTTCCAAACTTGGAATATGATTTCTTATATATGAATCTTATTCTACGGACCATTCCGGACCTCCTCGTGATGTCCTGGATCCCATCCGAGACTTCGAACAAAACTTCGAACTCCATTCCATATTCCATATCTACTTAAACGACATCAAACCTTAAGTGTGTCACCCTACGGTTCGTGAACTATGCAGACATGGCTGAGACTCTTCTCCGTCCAATAACCAATAGCGGGATCTGGAGATTCATAATGGCTCCCACATATTCAATGATAACTTAGTGATCGATTGAACCATTTACATACGATACCGATTCCCTTTGTCACGCGATATTTTACTTGTCCGAGGTTTGATCATCGGTATCTCCATACTTTGTTCAACCTCGTCTCCGACAAGTACTCTTTACTCGTACCGTGGCATGTCATCTCTTATGAACCATTCATATGCTTGCAAGCTAATCAGACGACATTCCACCGAGAGGGCCCAGAGTATATATATCCGTCATCGGGATGGACAATATCCCACTCTTGATCCATATGCCTCAACTCATACTTTCCGAATACTTAATCCCACCTTTATAACCACCCATTTACGCAGTGGTGTTTGATGTAATAAAAGTACCCTTCCGGTATAAGTGATTTACATGATCTCATGGTCGAAGGACTAGGTAACTATGTATCGAAAGCTTATAGCAAATTGAACTTAATGACTTGATCTTATGCTATGCTTACTATGGGTGTGTCCATCACATCATTCACCTAATGATATGATCTTGTTATTAATAACATCCGATGTTCATGATCAGGAAACCATGATCATCTATTAATCAACAAGCTAGTTAAATGAGAGGCTTACTAGGGACTCTGGTTGTTTACACAACACACGTGTATCAATGTTTCCGGTTAATACAATTATAGCATGGAGTGTAAACATTTATCATGAACATTAAGATATAACAATAACTATTTTATTATTGCCTCCCGGGCATATCTCCAACATATAGACGCTAGTACCGAGGAGTACCAGGAGGAGGAGGTCTACTCCCAGGAAGAAGAAGACCACTTTGATCCGTACACCAACCAAGGCAAGCTAATATTCTTGCAAGGTGCAAAGCTCTACCAGAGCAAGGCACACTTACCTATTACTTTATGCTCATGATGAAAACCAAGTTTTACCTTTCCAAGCTTTTACTTTGATTATTAAAGCTTACTTTTATAGTTAACTTTGGTCTAAGTAAGAGTAGTACAAGAGTATCAAACTTAGCCTAAAAAGATTTATAAGCTAGATAGTACCCCTCATGATTAGTGCTAGTGCTAACAAATAAAATTGGCTACTCTAGATGGGAACTTGTGAATCAAGTGACTTTGAAAAACCTTGGAATGATGAGTCATTCTATTGAAAGATTTTGAAGGTGAATATGACATGAATGACTTGGTGAATTTGACAAAAACTGATGGTTGGTTTTGGATGCGATACCTTTCCAATTTTTGAGTACCCCCACGATACCTGATCATGGGTAGGGCTTAACTGGAAGTTTATGCATCTTAGTATGGGTTCCCTCTAAACAAGCATCATAGGGGTTATGCCGAGGCTGCCTCCGTTAAGAATGAAATGATGTGAAATGAGGTGAATGTCCGGCCCAAGCCTCGTGCGGTTCCCAGTCGACGAGTGTGTCTTCCGTTGGGAGGCCAAGCTCATGGGGAGAGGTGCCTATACTAGGGTATGTAAGTGAAAGGTTATGGTTGATGATCCGCATACTGAGTATGATTATTCAGGGCTATCCCTGATGGATGTAATCAAATGTTGTGGCACAAGTGTGCAACCTCTGCAGAGTGTAAACCTATTCGAATAGCCGTGTCCATGGTTACGGACGGTTGGAAAGGCCATACTGTTCCGTCATCAGAATTTTTCACAAATGTTACATGTGACTGGTGACTTGTGAGTTTGAACTTGAAAGGTGAACCTGACTTGAATCACAACTGAGTTGTGGGAATGACACTAATGTTCCCACTGGAGTTAGTTAGCAAATGAAGAGTCTTTTATGAAATGTTTGTGAACTAAAATTGGCTTTATGCAAATAAACCTAGAGCTGAGCACCCCACTACTACATTGGTTAGTTCTCACACTAGTATTAGTTTGCGAGTACTTTAAAGTACTCACAGTTTGTGTCCCTGGCTAATCAAATGGCCGGACTATGAAGAAGAGCAGCGAGTACCAAGATGACGGCCGGCGGGACGTCTACGACAACTAGGAATCTTCCGACGTCAAGCGTTGGCCTGTGGATTAGATAGTCCACTACGATTACGCTTCCGCTATGTATGGTTCGTTGATCATGAGATCAACTATTTGTGTAATATTGGATCATGTGATCTGAATTTGTAAGACGACTATGATTTGTAATGAATGATGACTTATGATATCGACTCTTATGTCTTGCAACAACAATCTTCCTGGGATTGCGATGTATGGCATAATAGGCATCTGGACTTAAAAATCCGGGTGTTTACATTTACATCCTCAGATACTGCAGGTGGTGGTGGGGGACCTAGCGGTGCTTCGAGCACATATTGCAGATTTCCACCAGTGAGGAAAATCCTCACATGACGGAACCAGTCGGTGAAGTTGCTACCATTGCTTTTAAGCTTTTCTTTCTCTAGGAACTGGTTAAAATTGATGGTGGGGGCTACCATGATCTACAACATATATTTGCAAAGAGTTTAGACTAAGTTTATGATAAAAAGAGTTCAAATTTTAATTCTTAAATTAACTAGGTGAACTCCCACTCAAAACAACATCCCTCGCATTGTTTTAGTGATCACACGAACCAAATCCACTACACCAATTCCGATCATCACGAGAAAAGATGTAGCTTCAAAGGCGAACACTCAAAATGTTCATCATATCAGTCATATGACTCATGCTCTACCTTTAGGTATCCCGTGTTCCGAGACCATGTCTGTACATGCTAGGCTCGTCAAGGCAACCTTAGTATCCGTGTGTGCAAAAACTGGCTTGCACCCGTTGTATGCACATGTAGAATCTATCACACCCGATCATCACGTGATGCTTCAAAACGACAAGTCTTAGCAACGGTGAGAGGGATCATCTTATAATGCTACCGTCGCGATCTAAGCAATACAAGATGCATAAAAGGATTAACATCACATGCAATTCATATGTGATATGATATGGCCCTTTTGTCTTTGCGCCTTTGATCTTCATCTCCAAAGCACGGACATGATCTCCATCATCAACGGGCATGATCTCCATCATCGTCGGCGTAGCGTCAAGGTCAATGGCGCCGTCTTCATGGTTGTTCTCCCATGTAGCAACTATTACAACTACTTTGAAATAATACCTCAACATGAAATATAAAGACAACCATAAGGCTCCTGCCGGTTGCCACAATACAATAATGATCATCTCATACATATTCATCATCACATCATGGCCATATCACATCACCAAACCCTGCAAAAACAAGTTAGACGCCTCTAATTTGGTTTGCATATAATACGTGGTTTAGGGTTTTCGATTGAGATCCAATCTACCTACGAACATGAACCACAACGGTGATACTAGTGTTGTCAATAGAAAGAGTAGATTGAATCTTCACTATGGTGGGAGAGACAGACACCCGCAAAGCCACTTATGCAATACAAGTTGCATGTCAAGCGTGGAGCAAATCTCATGAATGCGGTCATGTAAAGTTAGCCCGAGCCGCTTCATCCCACCATCCCGCAAGATGCAAAGTACACGAACTAAAGACAACAAAAACATCAACGCCCACAAAACCATTGTGTTCTACTCGTGCAACCAATCTATGCATAGACACGGCTCTGATACCACTGATGGGATTCGTAGCATAGAAAACAAAAAATTTCCTACCGCAAGAACGAATAACAAGCCAAGATCCAAACAAGAAGATGGTAGCAACGAGAAGATCATGAGACTAACCCTCGAAGATTCCAAAGTCTTACGACATTAGATCTCGTTGTTGGTGTAGTCGATCACTTGCCGCTTGCAAAAGCGCGTAGAAGATCTTGACGGTGCCACGAACGGGCAGCACCGCCGTACTCGGTCACACGTTCGGTGTTGATGACGACGTCCTTCTCCCCGTTCCAGCGGGCAGCGGAAGTAGTAGATCCTCCTCGGAATCCCGACAGCATGACGGCGTGGTGGCGGTGGTGGTGGAGAACTCCGGCAGGGCTTCGCCTATGCGCTGCGAGAGTTGTAGGAGGAGGGGGGCGGCTAGGGTTTGAGGAGAGAGGGCTGTGGGGCGCCGCCCTCTGGGGGGCAAGGGTGGTGCGGCCAAGGTGTGGCCGTCCCCCTCCCTCTCCTCATCTATTTATAGGTGGAACAGCCCCAAGGGTTTGCCCAAAAAACGAATAAGAGTCCAACTCCTAAACCTTCCATCAGGACGAAACCTACCCAAGGTGGGATTCCTACTCAAGGTGGGACTCCCACCCCTTCCTTGGTGGGGTGGCCGGCCACCATAGGGTGGAGTCCACCTGGGACTCCTCCTCCCTTAGGCTGGCCGGCCAAGGTGGGTAGAGACCCTCTGGGACTCCACCTTCCATGGTGATTTCTTCCGGACTCTTCTAGAACCTTCTAGAACCTTCCAGAAAAATACCGGATCATTTTCAAACCTAGAAAATGACTTCCTATATATGAATCTTATTCTCCGGACCATTCCGGACCTCCTCGTGATGTCCTGGATCCCATCCGAGACTCCGAACAAACATTCGAACTCCATTCCATCTTCCATATCTATTTAAACGACATCAAACCTTAAGTGTGTCACCCTACGGTTCGTGAACTATGCAGACATGGCTGAGACTCTTCTCCGACCAATAACCAATAGCGGGATCTGGAGATCCATAATGGCTCCCACACATTCAATGATAACTTAGTGATCGATTGAACCATTTACATACGATACCGATTCCCTTTATCACGCGATACTTTACTTGTCCGAGGTTCGATCATCGGTATCTCCATACCTTGTTCAACCTCGTTACCGATAAGTACTCTTTACTCGTACCATGGTATGTCATCTCTTGTGAACTATTCACATGCTTGCAAGCTAATTAGACGACATTCCACCGAGAGGGCCCAGAGTATATCTATCCGTCATCGGGATGGACAAATTGTCACACCCCAACTTTTGCAACCCTGATTAGATGTCCTTATTTCAAAAATTAGGGGGAACAAAAACTTTTTAAAGACTAATTAGATGAATTGCCTTGATCCATTGGTTGTAATGAATTGCTTTGATCTGTCTGGTAGATGTATTGTCTTGTTCTGTTTGTTAAGTTTGTCTTGAGCTACTCAAAGAACAACACCCCTAGTGGTAAAACAAACAACTCACCTAATAAAACACATGTGTGGCTTAGGGAAAATTGTTTTCCTTTTTCACTACACCAAACCTCTGTACTTATGGCAACATGGGTGTGCCTTCTCAAAATTCCTCTTTGTGGTATAATCTAGCTCAAACCATCCTTGATTCAAAACTTGGGGATCATCTACCCCTTGCTACATCCTTCTCTTATACCCACTCCTCCTGGCTGATTCTCGAAGCCAAGTCAACAATCTATTTTGGCGGGCTTATAAGATTCCAACTTTGGCGATCGATCTCTAAGCACCCACAAGCTCGTTATTGGTGACCTCAATGCATGGATCTCATCTATGCATCACCATCTGCAACTTCCACGTCTTGCATGTCCCATTCTACCATAACAACTCTTACATTCACCCTGATCTTGTACCCTATCCAATGTTCAACACTAGATCACTTCCTCCTCTTTTATCTCTGGTTTTTATTCAAGTTTAATCTTCACAAGACCAAGAGTGGGAATGATGGGTACATTTTGTAACCACCATCTACACTTGAGAACACTCCTCCCTAAATTAGTTTTCTTTCTCAAAAACCCTATTGTTTTCCTTCTCTAGTTTTGATCACAAAACTACTTCTAGTTTTATAAAATCTTTTCAGGATATTTCTTCAAAGAAAACACGAACTGAAATGGGTTTTGTTTTTCATCCCATTTCTACCAAGTACTGATTTCTAAAACATTACTTTCTATTTTGTTTTCCTTTTTACAAAAGGCTTGCTTATGGTACTTATACCATTTCTTGTTTTTCTCTTGGTTATTTAAAATTTAGAAAACTCCACCTTACTTGATAAAGTAAGTAGAACATTTTGAATCCTATGTTCTACCTAACTTCTCTCAATCCTTTTCAAAGTCTTTTTTAAAATTAATTTCCTTCTCAATTGTCCCTAGACAATTGAGGTGTTTCGAATACCTTTCAACTGAATTCTATTTAAATGGCAACACTTGCACATCTTATGCACATCTCTCGATCCACCACATTGTATCCCCCATCATCCAATTCTTGATCGTATGGATGATCATTTGATACTTTCAAGTGGAATCCCTTCAACAAAACCCTAGACTCGGGGAGTATTTCAAACCACTCCCAATTGACCTCTTATTTGAAGCGCAACTTATATTTCATCATACCCATCTCAATCCTTTATTATTTTCCATCATCACCTTGACATCATGAACTGATGATTTATGTCACCATATTCATCCTTGTGAGTATATGGTTACTTCACTCACCATCTCTCCTAGCCTTGCTCTACCATTGTCTAAATCACCATCACCACCATCATCTCTTGGACACATCTTTTATCGAGTCAGAATGTCACCACCATCTACTTTAGCACCCTTGTGCATTAGTATCACTTTGCCTAAAATTGTATATCTTTTTAGGCCACCATTTTAGTAATTTGTGAGGCACTCAACCTTGGGTGTCATGCATGTGTAGCAATTATCTCTTGTTGATCACTTGTGCATGGCCAAAAATATGTGGCCGGCCATGCCATGGCACACATGCATCATGCCTCTCCATTTCCCTCTCTCTCACATAATTACTCCACCTTGGGAAGCCTCTCCTCCTTTGTCCCTTCCCAATGCCACAAATAAATTCAGCTTGGGTCAAATATCTCTTCCCCAAACCAGCCTCCCAACTAACCCAATCAATGAAGAGGCTACCTCCCAACCAACCCAATCAATGAGGAGGCAACCCACCCCCTCTCCCTCTATATAAAGGGCTTGGCAGCCCACCCCCTCCTCACTTGCTCTCACTTTTCCACTCCCCACTCTTTCCTCCACTCCCACACACTCTCCTCCTACCTCTCCCCACGAAATTGCTGCTCCTCCTAGCTTCATGGCCGGCCATGGCCATGAAAAGCTCTCCAAGATGAAGCTCTCCCCCTCCCTCAAGCTCCCCTCTCCATGAGAGCATCCCTCTCCTTCTTCTCCCCAATCCTAGATGGTTTTCTCTCCTCTTCTTCTTCCTCCCTTGCTAAGTTTGGATCTTGATGCAGGTGCATGTTGGTCCAAGCATGGAGAAGCTTCACCTATCCTCAGATCTGAAGTTCTTGACCAAAATTCGTCCAAAACCTTGCAGTAATTTCTTTCATCTTGCTGTTTCAGATTCTGGTACGAACTTGTAAAATCCACCAAAACTCGTGTACAGCTCCAAATCGAGTGATCCAAAGTTCCACGGTTAGCTTATGAAAAGATCTACAACTTGGAGTTGGTTTCATCCTCAAATTCGTAGCAGATATTCCTGAGTAATTAAAGTTCTGAAAACATGCTGTTTTCCTGTTTGTTAGATTTGTTTAGTTTTACAAAACCTTTTTGAGCAAACTCAACTGGGGATGAAAGCCCTCTCCATTAGCTTCATTTTGCCGTTGGTCTCACCTCAAATAACCACCTAGAATTGAAATGATTCACAGATCAATTTCTGGTCAGATCTGACTTTGTCTGTTTACACCATGAGCTTGGAGATGAATTTGCGAGTGAAACCAATTGCATTAGAACCGTATTGTTAATACCTTTCAGATGCAACTGACCTCATATTTTAAGGTTTTTTCTACATTTTTTGGCATACAGATCTTGTTTTCTCGTACTGATCAGATTCAAGCAAGGTCCTAAAATTGTAGGTTCAACCTTTTTGAGTGATTCCAATTGGGTTAGTCTTGTTTTAATACCGGCCATCTAGGAAAAATAATTTTAGTCTCTGTTCATGCATATTTGGTACTGTTAGTAATGTGTATGTGTGGCATGGACTATTGTACCAAAACTTTTGGTTTGTTTTAAAAACTTTAACCACCTCTTTGTATTAAAAATTGGACAACCAATGTTTTATGCTTGCAAAACAAAACCTCTGCAATTTAACTTTAGCTCTATTATTTTTCTTTAGTTTTCAAATGATGTGATAGATGGTTTGCTTCCTATTTTGGATGTAGTGTTTTGGGAGCAAATTAAATTGGGAAAACTGATTTCTACTCTTCCAAAAATGTTTGAAATTGTATTGTGTATGTGTTTGATGCCAAACTAATGCATTTGTCCTCTTCATGATGTTATTTACCAGGGGATATTTGGTTTATACCATGGTGATAACCGAGAGAGGCAATTGCTAAGTTGTGACGCACTCATACCTCTACTAGGTAAATAAATGTGGTTTTCTAAATTAAAACTCTTAAAGTTGTTTTGTGGTATCTATAAGTCCTTAGTATGTTATACCTTGGCTGCATGGTTAGTTGTTGTTTGTTGAATGTTGTTTTGTTGGTGCAATGTGTTTATTGTGTTCCTTTTATATTTTCCGGCGATAGATGCGAACACTTCCGGAGAAGAAGAAGAAGTGGAATCGGACGGGGATTTTATTTTTATTGTTGGAATACATATTTGATGGAGTTGAAGAAGTCCAGGGACAAATAAGCCAACCAAGGCAAGCCATCTCTTGATCTCTGAATGTTGAATCACATATCGTGGTTACTTTGTTGTTATTCTTGTCTCTCGATATTTTTTGTGTGGTATCTACTTATGTTGATGGAGCGTGCTCACCATGAGCATGTTGGATTCTCTTTGACACCTCACCTACCATCCCCTTTAGGGAAATGGTGGTAATTATCATGATCTTGGTGTACCTTCTAAGTGTGAGGGATATGCCCACTTATCTTGTGTGTGTCGACCTCTTGACACCCTTCTTGAACCCCTTGTTGATGTTCTGCATACTTACTCTCGAGTATATTGAACCCCTTGTTGATCTTATGCATGCATACCCTAAGCATGTATGCCCCCTTGACCATCTATATTATCATCTTCTTAGCGGTATGATGATTAACATCTTGAACCTTGTTGGATCTTCCAACTTATGTTGTCCCTATACATGCTTATCCTAAGTATGTATGATCCCCTTAACACCTCAATTATCATCCCCTTAGTGGTATGATGGCTAGCATCATGTCATTGTGACTCTTAGTTCCTTCATAAAACTATAGGTTGGGAACCCCCTTGGAAAAATACCTTGTTGAAAAGAATTTTTGAAAACCTTGGGTGAGTTGGACTTACCCAAGCGTGTGTTTATGAAAGGAAATGATCTTGGCAAAGATGGTTGAAAAGAAAATCTTGTTTTCGAAAACTTTGGCGCCTAAGTATTCACCCGTGACAATTAACCCGCGCAACCATAGCTACTCCAACATGGGCACGGAGCTTAACTTGACGTTTGCTCTTCTTAGCATGAGGCACCGCACAACTATACAAGGGTACGGTTACCCCCGAGTCCGGGTTGTCAAGGTTGGGACAATAGTATAACGGGAGGCCTTCGGGGCTGACCCGTCCGGAAGACACTATGGGTCTCCTGGCTTGGCGGTGGAGCCACGCTCAAAAGGAGGTGAGCTGCCACGGTGCCGGGAGGTACATACTCCATAGGGTAGGACCTCGTGTTAAGTCGAATGGGCGAAAGGTTATGTCCGGGTATCCGTCGTGGCATATGTTGTTATGCGGGGATGATGCCCACACGATAGGTATCCGGATAGTTGTGGGGAAAGTGTGCAAACTCTGCAGAGTCAAATCTATTCGAATAGCCGTGTCCGCGGTCATGGACGGTTGAAATGGCTGTTGCTTAGCCTGATGTGTTTTGTTTGAGAAAGTGTTTACTAAAGAAAAAAAGGAACTTGTTTTCGGAGTACCGGAAGGGTACTAGAATGGTTTGGTTGACCATTTGGAGATGGTCGGAAAGGAAATAAACTGGGTTACCCCCATCCTAGTGTTTTATGTAGTGGAATTTTGTTGAAGTATCTTCTTCAATAAAGATATAGAGATGTCATAGAACCCTCTTAGTGTCCCCACCAACTGAGATGCCGGGATGCTATATCCACAAGAGGAACTATTTCTCTTTCATATGCTATATCCACAAGGGAAACTACTTCTCTTCTTCATGCTATTTCCATAAGAGAAATTAGCTCTTCCCTCTTGTCATCTTAGATTAGCACTTGTTATCTTGCACTCTTGCAAAGTACCTTCTTGATGGTTTGCGAGTACAATTCAAATGTACTCACGGCTTTGTCCATGGCTATTTACTTGGCCAGACTTGGAGGAACACGACGGATGAAGAAGGAGTTGGCGACGTCTATGCAAGCTAGGAACGTCTTCCCAGTCAGTTGCCTGTAGGGTTTAAGGCGACTGACTTGGGCTCCGCGCTGTTGAAGTGATGATGCTACTCTGATGTTTAGTTAGGCCCTTCGAGGCTATTATGTAAGTAATGGTCATGTGACCTTATTGTAATTTTCTTATTCCGCTTTGTAATGGATGGTGTAATTTGATATCAGTTCGGTTATGTGTTCACGGCGCACTGATCATGGGATCGTGAACTATATACATAACAGGGTATTTCGGACAGTTAGTCCGGGGTCCCCACAGAGCTGGTATCAGAGCTATCCTGACTGTAGGAGACCTTAGTTAGCATGGACGTTAGTTAGGAAACAAGTACTTGGGAAAAACTATTTGCGAAACAAATTCTTTCTTTAGTCAGAAGCAAAGCTTCTACTCCTCTTATTTCTTCAAAAACTTCTAAATTCTTATCCCTCCACTTTACTATAAATATTCAAAAATTCTTAATCTATTGCCTCATCCACTTCAAACCTACAAATTGGACGAGGTCCCCAACTCAGACCGGAGACTCGAACTCAAAGATGGATCAATCCCTCAGAAAGACTCATGAAGATTGGAGGTCAACTTAGTGTGCACATATAGGGATGATAACGTCATGTCTTTGGTTGTCACCAAAGTTTGTCAAGGAGCTGACTTTGTTCCTCTTTGGACTCGCACTTTCGTAGTCGTCAAGGATCAAGTTCTCAATTTCTTGACTAGTAATTTTTAGGCCAGCCACCAGAAGTTGTCAACCTTGGGGTACCTCCACAACTACCTCTCTGAAGACCTCATGTTTCCGGGATATCGAGACTAGAAGATCTACGCAGTTTTTGTCTTCACCTCGACATCGATGACTCAACACCAGGCCTACGTCGCCACCAACTGCTACAAGGATCCAAGTTGAAGCCAATGTCAGCAAGATGAAGACGTCAGCATACGTGACCAGCCCCAAACATATAGGATGGATAGGACAAACTCAATCATTTTGATTGAGCTACCCCCGCGCATTAGGCATTCCATGGGTACTTATGTTACCATGCCTGGTTTGATGATTGCTTGTAGTTCCCTTGTGTGCTGCCTTGAGTGTCTTTTGTTTGTTTGTTGTGTGTATAATTGTCTTGGCCTTTCGGTCTGAAAAACACCCTTAGTGTGATAAACTAGCTTAGAAAGCCTCCCAAAGATGTTTTCACCCTCACCTACCTCGCCGATGTTTTGCTAATCGCTAGTTAGTTGGATAAGTTAACGAAAAGCTCTAACTCTACCCCCGTTAGCGGTTGTTTTTCAAACATCGGGAAAACTAACCCAAACCCCCATCTACGCTAACTTCCTTCAATATCAGCTGGAGCATCTCGACTACGCCAAGAAAGAAGAAGCCATACCTTCAAGAATGACCGCACCTCTGCGAGAAGACATACTAATTTGGACTAACCTTGGAGCATAATCGCGCTAACCTCGAGGATATTTTCTTGAAAACTACCCTCTAACACACCGTCTAACAAGTTGAGTGAACAATAGCGTCAAAGCCAAGCTACATCACATGGTTCATCTGGTCCTCATCAAGTGAAGGCTCCTGAAGATACCTCAAGACTCAAGACTTTAGGCGTAGTTTACCCGCTAACTTCTTAGTTGCTACTGAAGTCAGCACCGACCCTCAAGCTGAAGATTGTCTTCGACGACCCCTGTTGCTGCTTCATATGGGTACCAACCAGGCGTTTCATCAACTTACTAACTCACGACGCGTCCCCTATGGTTTAGTTAACACCGTGAGTGCCTCTTGAAGTTGCGGTCTGCACGTCGCCCCTGAAGATTCTTCAACTGAGTATGGAAGATCGATGACTCCTTCAGAAGCCCCCGACAGGACCGCAAGGCAGAAGCTCTAAGATTTTCCGAAAGCCCGATGAAAAATCTTAAGGGTGGAAGACTTCGTCTTCCACTAAAAGTTGGAGCTAACCCTAACATTTTAAACCTTTCTAACACACCGTTGGAAATGTGGGATGCACTAACCCCTCTTGAAGCCGTGGACTACTCAACGCCCGCTGAAGATGTTCAACTCCAAAGATCAATGGCTTCTCCAAAAAGCGCCTGACAAGACCCGTGGCCGAAGCTTACAGTTTTTAACGCCCCCTCCCCGATGAACAATTTTAAGGGTGGAAGACTTCGTCTTCCACTAAAATCAAGCTAACTCTAAAAAAGTTTTCAGCCCTGCTCAAGCACCGTTGGGTGCACTAACCCTCCCACAGTCTTGAACCTCCGCTAGGATCGTGAAGAAGCTACAGATCCAACACCTGCATGGAGTAGTCAACCCTTCACAAAGCTTGCCCTCGGAAGAAATCAATCATGTCTCTCAGAAGCTGAAGTTGCGACCCTCTCAACAACGGCACGCCGACAGAAAAATGGAGTCTAACTTTCGTTAAACTTTACAACCCCTCTAGTTCTACGCTTAGTAATCTCGGGACGAGATTATTTTAAGGGTGGAAGATCTGTCACACCCCAACTTTTGCAACCCTGATTAGATGTCCTTATTTCAAAAATTAGGGGGAACAAAAACTTTTTAAAGACTAATTAGATGAATTGCCTTGATCCATTGGTTGTAATGAATTGCTTTGATCTCGTCGGTAGATGTATTGTCTTGTTCTGTTTGTTAAGTTTGTCTTGAGCTACTCAAAGAACAACACCCCTAGTGGTAAAACAAACAACTCACCTAATAAAACACATGTGTGGCTTAGGGAAAATTGTTTTCCTTTTTCACTACACCAAACCTCTGTACTTATGGCAACATGGGTGTGCCTTCTCAAAATTCCTCTTTGTGGTATAATCTAGCTCAAACCATCCTTGATTCAAAACTTGGGGATCATCTACCCCTTGCTACATCCTTCTCTTATACCCACTCCTCCTGGCTGATTCTGAAGCCAAGTCAACAATCTATTTTGGCGGGCTTATAAGATTCCAACTTTGGCAGTCGATCTCTAAGCACCCACAACTGTTATTGGTGACCTCAATGCATGGATCTCATCTATGCATCACCATCTGCAACTTCCACGTCTTGCATGTCCCATTCTACCATAACAACTCTTACATTCACCCTGATCTTGTACCCTATCCAATGTTCAACACTAGATCACTTCCTCCTCTTTTATCTCTGGTTTTTATTCAAGTTTAATCTTCACAAGACCAAGAGTGGGAATGATGGGTACATTTTGTAACCACCATCTACACTTGAGAACACTCCTCCCTAAATTAGTTTTCTTTCTCAAAAACCCTATTGTTTTCCTTCTCTAGTTTTGATCACAAAACTACTTCTAGTTTTATAAAATCTTTTCAGGATATTTCTTCAAAGAAAACACAGAACTGAAATGGGTTTTGTTTTTCATCCCATTTCTACCAAGTACTGATTTCTAAAACATTACTTTCTATTTTGTTTTCCTTTTTACAAAAGGCTTGCTTATGGTACTTATACCATTTCTTGTTTTTCTCTTGGTTATTTAAAATTTAGAAAACTCCACCTTACTTGATAAAGTAAGTAGAACATTTTGAATCCTATGTTCTACCTAACTTCTCTCAATCCTTTTCAAAGTCTTTTTTTAAAATTAATTTCCTTCTCAATTGTCCCTAGACAATTGAGGTGTTTCGAATACCTTTCAACTGAATTCTATTTAAATGGCAACACTTGCACATCTTATGCACATCTCTGATCCACCACATTGTATCCCCCATCATCCAATTCTTGATCGTATGGATGATCATTTGATACTTTCAAGTGGAATCCCTTCAACAAAACCCTAGACTCAGGGAGTATTTCAAACCACTCCCAATTGACCTCTTATTTGAAGCGCAACTTATATTTCATCATACCCATCTCAATCCTTTATTATTTTCCATCATCACCTTGACATCATGAACTGATGATTTATGTCACCATATTCATCCTTGTGAGTATATGGTTACTTCACTCACCATCTCTCCTAGCCTTGCTCTACCATTGTCTAAATCACCATCACCACCATCATCTCTTGGACACATCTTTTATCGAGTCGAATGTCACCACCATCTACTTTAGCACCCTTGTGCATTAGTATCACTTTGCCTAAAATTGTATATCTTTTTAGGCCACCATTTTAGTAATTTGTGAGGCACTCAACCTTGGGTGTCATGCATGTGTAGCAATTATCTCTTGTTGATCACTTGTGCATGGCCAAAAATATGTGGCCGGCCATGCCATGGCACACATGCATCATGCCTCTCCATTTCCCTCTCTCTCACATAATTACTCCACCTTGGGAAGCCTCTCCTCCTTTGTCCCTTCCCAATGCCACAAATAAATTCAGCTTGGGTCAAATATCTCTTCCCCAAACCAGCCTCCCAACTAACCCAATCAATGAAGAGGCTACCTCCCAACCAACCCAATCAATGAGGAGGCAACCCACCCCCTCTCCCTCTATATAAAGGGGCTTGGCAGCCCACCCCCTCCTCACTTGCTCTCACTTTTCCACTCCCCACTCTTTCCTCCACTCCCACACACTCTCCTCCTACCTCTCCCCACGAAATTGCTGCTCCTCCTAGCTTCATGGCCGGCCATGGCCATGAAAAGCTCTCCAAGATGAAGCTCTCCCCTCCCTCAAGCTCCCCTCTCCATGAGAGCATCCCTCTCCTTCTTCTCCCCAATCCTAGATGGTTTTCTCTCCTCTTCTTCTTCCTCCCTTGCTAAGTTTGGATCTTGATGCAGGTGCATGTTGGTCCAAGCATGGAGAAGCTTCACCTATCCTCAGATCTGAAGTTCTTGACCAAAATTCGTCCAAAACCTTGCAGTAATTTCTTTCATCTTGCTGTTTCAGATTCTGGTACGAACTTGTAAAATCCACCAAAACTCGTGTACAGCTCCAAATCGAGTGATCCAAAGTTCCACGGTTAGCTTATGAAAAGATCTACAACTTGGAGTTGGTTTCATCCTCAAATTCGTAGCAGATATTCCTGAGTAATTAAAGTTCTGAAAACATGCTGTTTTTCCTGTTTGTTAGATTTGTTTAGTTTTACAAAACCTTTTTGAGCAAACTCAACTGGGGATGAAAGCCCTCTCCATTAGCTTCATTTTGCCGTTGGTCTCACCTCAAATAACCACCTAGAATTGAAATGATTCACAGATCAATTTCTGGTCAGATCTGACTTTGTCTGTTTACACCATGAGCTTGGAGATGAATTTGCGAGTGAAACCAATTGCATTAGAACCGTATTGTCAATACCTTTCAGATGCAACTGACCTCATATTTTAAGGTTTTTTCTACATTTTTTGGCATACAGATCTTGTTTTCTGTACAGTCAGATTCAAGCAAGGTCCTAAAATTGTAGGTTCAACCTTTTTGAGTGATTCCAATTGGGTTAGTCTTGTTTTAATACTGGCCATCTAGGAAAAATAATTTTAGTCTCTGTTCATGCATATTTGGTACTGTTAGTAATGTGTATGTGTGGCATGGACTATTGTACCAAAACTTTTTGGTTTGTTTTAAAAACTTTAACCACCTCTTTGTATTAAAAATTGGACAACCAATGTTTTATGCTTGCAAAACAAAACCTCTGCAATTTAACTTTAGCTCTATTATTTTTCTTTAGTTTTCAAATGATGTGATAGATGGTTTGCTTCCTATTTTGGATGTAGTGTTTTGGGAGCAAATTAAATTGGGAAAACTGATTTCTACTCTTCCAAAAATGTTTGAAATTGTATTGTGTATGTGTTTGATGCCAAACTAATGCATTTGTCCTCTTCATGATGTTATTTACCAGGGGATATTTGGTTTATACCATGGTGATAACCGAGAGAGGCAATTGCTAAGTTGTGACGCACTCATACCTCTACTAGGTAAATAAATGTGGTTTTCTAAATTAAAACTCTTAAAGTTGTTTTGTGGTATCTATAAGTCCTTAGTATGTTATACCTTGGCTGCATGGTTAGTTGTTGTTTGTTGAATGTTGTTTTGTTGGTGCAATGTGTTTATTGTGTTCCTTTTATATTTTCCGGCGATAGATGCGAACACTTCCGGAGAAGAAGAAGAAGTGGAATCGGACGGGGATTTTATTTTTATTGTTGGAATACATATTTGATGGAGTTGAAGAAGTCCAGGGACAAATAAGCCAACCAAGGCAAGCCATCTCTTGATCTCTGAATGTTGAATCACATATCGTGGTTACTTTGTTGTTATTCTTGTCTCTCGATATTTTTTGTGTGGTATCTACTTATGTTGATGGAGCGTGCTCACCATGAGCATGTTGGATTCTCTTTGACACCTCACCTACCATCCCCTTTAGGGAAATGGTGGTAATTATCATGATCTTGGTGTACCTTCTAAGTGTGAGGGATATGCCCACTTATCTTGTGTGTGTCGACCTCTTGACACCCTTCTTGAACCCCTTGTTGATGTTCTGCATACTTACTCTCGAGTATATTGAACCCCTTGTTGATCTTATGCATGCATACCCTAAGCATGTATGCCCCCTTGACCATCTATATTATCATCTTCTTAGCGGTATGATGATTAACATCTTGAACCTTGTTGGATCTTCCAACTTATGTTGTCCCTATACATGCTTATCCTAAGTATGTATGATCCCCTTAACACCTCAATTATCATCCCCTTAGTGGTATGATGGCTAGCATCATGTCATTGTGACTCTTAGTTCCTTCATAAAACTATAGGTTGGGAACCCCCTTGGAAAAATACCTTGTTGAAAAGAATTTTTGAAAACCTTGGGTGAGTTGGACTTACCCAAGCGTGTGTTTATGAAAGGAAATGATCTTGGCAAAGATGGTTGAAAAGAAAATCTTGTTTTCGAAAACTTTGGCGCCTAAGTATTCACCCGTGACAATTAACCCGCGCAACCATAGCTACTCCAACATGGGCACGGAGCTTAACTTGACGTTTGCTCTTCTTAGCATGAGGCACCGCACAACTATACAAGGGTACGGTTACCCCCGAGTCCGGGTTGTCAAGGTTGGGACAATAGTATAACGGGAGGCCTTCGGGGCTGACCCGTCCGGAAGACACTATGGGTCTCCCGGCTTGGCGGTGGAGCCACGCTCAAAAGGAGGTGAGCTGCCACGGTGCCGGGGAGGTACATACTCCATAGGGTAGGACCTCGTGTTAAGTCGAATGGGCGAAAGGTTATGTCCGGGTATCTGTCGTGGCATATGTTGTTATGCGGGGATGATGCCCACACGATAGGTATCCTGGATAGTTGTGGGGAAAGTGTGCAAACTCGCAGAGTCAAATCTATTCGAATAGCCGTGTCCGCGGTCATGGACGGTTGAAATGGCTGTTGCTTAGCCTGATGTGTTTTGTTTGAGAAAGTGTTTACTAAAGGAAAAAAGGAACTTGTTTTCGGAGTACCGGAAGGGTACTAGAATGGTTTGGTTGACCATTTGGAGATGGTCGGAAAGGAAATAAACTGGGTTACCCCCATCCTAGTGTTTTATGTAGTGGAATTTTGTTGAAGTATCTTCTTCAATAAAGATACAGAGATGTCATAGAACCCTCTTAGTGTCCCCACCAACTGAGATGCCGGGATGCTATATCCACAAGAGGAACTATTTCTCTTTCATATGCTATATCCACAAGGGAAACTACTTCTCTTCTTCATGCTATTTCCATAAGAGAAATTAGCTCTTCCCTCTTGTCATCTTAGATTAGCACTTGTTATCTTGCACTCTTGCAAAGTACCTTCTTGATGGTTTGCGAGTACAATTCAAATGTACTCACGGCTTTGTCCCTGGCTATTTACTTGGCCAGACTTGGAGGAACACGACGGATGAAGAAGGAGTTGGCGACGTCTATGCAAGCTAGGAACGTCTTCCCAGTCAGTTGCCTGTAGGGTTTAAGGCGAATGACTTGGGCTCCGCGCTGTTGAAGTGATGATGCTACTCTGATGTTTAGTTAGGCCCTTCGAGGCTATTATGTAAGTAATGGTCATGTGACCTTATTGTAATTTTCTTATTCCGCTTTGTAATGGATGGTGTAATTTGATATCAGTTCGGTTATGTGTTCACGGCGCACTGATCATGGGATCGTGAACTATATACATAACAGGGTATTTCGGACAGTTAGTCCGGGGTCCCCACACAAATCCCACTCTTGATCCATATGCTTCAACTCACACTTTCCGAATAATTAATCCCATCTTTATAACCACCCATTTACGCAGTGGCGTTTGATGTAATCAAAGTATCCTTTCGGTGTAAGTGATTTACATGATCTCCTGGTCGAAGGACTTAGGTAACTATGTATCGAAAGCTTATAGCAAGTTGAACTAAATGACTTGATCTTATGCTACGCTTATTTGGGTGTATGTCCATTATATCATTCAACCAATGACATAACCTTGTTATTAATAACATCCTATGTTCATGATCACGAAACCATGATCATCTATTAATCAACAAGCTAGTTATACAAGAGGCTTACTAGGGACTCCTTGTTGTTTACATAACACACATGTATCAATGTTTCGGTTAATACAATTATAGCATGGTATGCAAAAATTTATCATAAACACAAAGATATATTATAATAACCACTTTATTATTGCCTCTTGGGCATATCTCCAACATAAACCACGTAAAATATGCAAACCAAATTAGAGGCGTCTAACTTATTTTTGCAGGGTTTGGTGATGTGATATGGCCATGATGTGATGATGAATATGTATGAGATGATCATTATTGTATTGTGGCAACCGGCAGGGGCCTTATGGTTGTCTTTATATTTCATGTTGATGTATTATTTAAAAGTAGTTGTAATAGTTGCTACATGGAGAACAACCATGAAGACGGCGCCATGGACCTTGACGCTACGCCGACGATGATGGAGATCATGCCCGTTGATGATGGAGATCATGTCCGTGCTTTGGAGATGAAGATCGCGCAAAGACTAAAGGGCCATATCATATCACATATGAATTGCATGTGATGTTAATCCTTTTATGCATCTTATCTTGCTTAGATCGCGACGGTAGCATTATAAGATGATCCCTCACATTAATATCAAGATAATAAAGTGTTCTCCCCTCGTATGCACCGTTGCTACAGTTCGTCGTTTTGAAGCATCTCGTGATGATCGGATGTGATAGATTCTACGTTCACATACAACGGGTGTAAGCCATGTTGCACACGCGGAAATACTTGGGTTTGCTTGACGAGCCTAGCATGTACAAACATGGCCTCAGAACACAGGAAACTGAAAGGTTGAACACAAGTCATATGGATGATATGATCAACATGTTGATGTTCACCATTGAAGCTACATCATCTCACACGATGATCGGTTTTGGTGTAGTGGATATGGATCGTGTACCACTAAACAACTATGAGGGATGTTGTATTAAGTGGGAGTTCATTAGTAATTAGATTAAAACATGAACTAATTATCACGAACATAGTCTGAATAGTATTTTGAATTAATTTTGTAGAATTGGCATCCGTTTTCTACTTTGCGCTAGGCTTATAATTGAGATAGAAATACTGTTAAATCTGATAAGTAACTTTACAGACTGGTACCGTATTGTTAAAGAATCAAGAAATGATCAAGTCCTATTGCAAACTTTTGGTAAAACTCACATTAGAGCAATTGTTTCAATTAGTACCTAAAATCATCTTGTCTCCGTGAAACTTGAAGTTCAAATCCGTTTGAAAAAGTAAGGAGCTGAAAAGTTTGTTTTCAGAAATAAGCAAGGTGTGAGATATATGTGATATCTAAGACCTTATTACAAGATGAAAGAATATAATTTAGTGAGACTGCATAAACTCATAAGTTTTATGGGAATGTATGAAGGTTGAAGACACTAGGCGTCCCGATCCTCCAACTAGTTGGGCACTAACGATATTCGCATATCCTTGAAGTGGTCGTCCTTAGTATGCACCGTTGCGAAGACTCGTCGTTTCGAAGCATCACGTGATGATCGGGTGTTATAGATTCTACGTGTGCAGACAACGGGTGCAAGCCAGATTTGCACATACGAGTACTAAGGTTAAACTTTACGAGCCTAGCATGTACAGACATGGTCTCGGAAAGTCGTCATGATTTGATGGATAAAAATTATGAGTGAAATTGTTCATCACATTAAAAGGTTACTAATAGTGAAATCTGAAACACTTGTCATGTGATGATCAACTTCAAAGTAAGAACTTCAAGGTTATTGGTATTTGACCAATGGACCTAGAAGTTATTGAAGGTGAAGTGTTTTCTGAGAATGAGGAAAGCTAAAAGAGAAACTACAAAAGATTTTTTGGCGTAAAAGAAAGAAAAGACTAGAAAGTCTTGCTCGGGTGTATATAGATGATATACATGTTATGAATGTATTCCTTGTTTGGTCACACAATGGAATTCTTGGGTATTTGTACCATATTGGTTGGTATGAGGTGTCATACAAAACAATGCAATACAAGAAATCGATGGCCTAAATGACTGACAAGGAATATGGTAGGAATGCACGTCTGGAACAAAATAAAGTGTTATTGTGTTCATCGTTCGCATTCTACCTAGCCCTTCAGATTTATAATAAAGAACTTCATAATTGTTATTTTGTTCTGGTCAAATGAAAAACAACGAGTTGTTCAAATTATGACCTTACTCCATGTACAATGGATAAGTTATTATGAATCTTAATGGTGAAACACACATGCATAACACTGATGCTAAAATGCCATAAGGCAAATGATTTGAATTACACTTATTTGTGGAACCGCCATTTAGGTCATGTTAGAAAGGAACGCATGAAGGAACTCCATGCAATTGGATTTTTGGAGTCATTTAATTTTTGGATCGTTTGGCGCTTGCAAATCTCTTCTAAAGAGAATGACTGAAATACCGTTCATAGGCCAAGAGTTGAGCAGGCAACTAACTTAGTGGAAACATACATGATGATGTATGTGGTTCACTGGGCATAGTTGTGTGCGGGAGATTCTTCTACTTCATAAAAACTTCCAACAATGAATTGAGTATATATATGTGGATATATTTATTCGATAAGAAAGAAGTTTGAAACATTTCAATGGATTCAAATAAATTTCAGCATGAAGTGGAAATCATCGTAATAGAAAAGTCAAATATCTATGATTGGATCATGGTGGAAATATTTGAATTACGAGTTTTAGCGAACATCTAAGAGAGTTATGAAATTGTTTTACAACTCACGTTTCTTGGAGTATCATAGTGATGATGGAGTATCCGAGAGACGTATCCAAACCTTGTTGGATTAATGATGAGATAAAATAAATTGACGCCATTATATTTTTGTTGATTATGCTTTAGAGACTACTGCTTTTACACTAAATAGAGCATCATCATAATCCGTTGAAATGACACCATACGAGTTATGGCATGGGTATAAACCCTAATAGTCCTTTCTTAAATTTTGGTATGCATAGCATTAGTAAATAAGTTTACAACCAAAATCGGATGAATGTCTTTGTTGGTTATCTCAGAGAATTGATTGGGAATTCTTTCCACTATGAAGTCAAAGACAAAAGTGTTTGTCGATGTTACTTGCTTATTTTCAAGAAATTGTTTCTTGTGAAGTATTTGAGTGGGAGGACAATGGAACTTGATAAGGTTGATGAACCTGAGCATGATGGTCAGAGTAGCGCAGCATCGGAAATGGTTCCGGAAGCGACCACGAAGATCATAGCTCCCATGTCTACAAAGAGTTATAGTCATGGAGATCGAAGTACCCATTGAACCTTGTAGGTATGGTTTACTTTGTGATCAAATAAATGATTTGTGGACAAAGGATTGATTTTGAACAATAATGAACCAACTACATACAAAGAAGTTATGATGGGCCCTGACTCCGTTAAAATGGCTAAGAGCCATAAAATCCAAGATAGTATCTATAATCAAGCTTGGAGCTTGGTAAACCTTCTGAAGGAATAAATACTTTTTAAAAGTAAGTGGATCTATAAATGGACATGGATGAAATATCCTTGAACAAGCTCGACTTGTCGAAAGTTTGTTTACGACAAGGTTCAAAGAGTTGATTGCGATAAGATTAGATCTTCAGCAGCGATGCTTGTAGTCTATACGGATTGTTCTAGTAATCACTACATATTTCTTTTATGAGATATGTTAGTAGGATGGCAAAATACATTTCTTAACAGAAGTGTGTATTAAAGGTGTATACAAGATACAGCTGAGAGTTTTGCTAGTCCGTAGAATACTAAGAAAGGTATACAAACTTCACTGGATGAAGTGAGTATCATGGAGTTGGAATCTTCACCGGATGAAATAATCAAAGAGTTTTGATTTCATCAGAAACGATAAAGATACTTGCATTTGCAAGAAATTAAGTGGGAGCGCTGAGACATGTTTATAATACTTTATGTAGATGACATATCATTGATTATAAATAATGTAATGATGAACTTGATGTGATTAGAAGGTTTTATTGAAAATTAACTTCAATGAAAGGATATGGAATAAAAACATATTTAGCGTCAAGATCTATGAAGATAGATTGAAACGCATAATAAGTTTAAGTCAAAGTACATTGAATGAATATCGAAGTAGTTCAATATGAAAATGTTAAGAAGGTGTTCTTTTCCATCTGGAGGTTTAAACAAGACTTGAGTGTATTTGACACTCAATGAGTAAAAAACACATGAGTGATTTTAGATCACGAATAATATGTACACAATCAGATGTCCTATGCTCTAAAGGTGTTACGAGCATATACCAGAATGATTCATATGATGATCATTGGACAACAATAAGAATATTCCTGAGTGATTTGTCAGAGCCGAGGATATATATATATATAGTTTTATATGGGGTAATGACAAAACGAATCGCTGTAAAGTGTTACACCGATATTAGTTTGGTCACATATAAAAATGAATTTCAATCTCATTTAGGCTAATGTGTTCATTAAAAGGCAGCACAATGGGCTAGAAAGAGTCTATGCTAGATTTAGATGAATTCTAAATATTGTGACGGATTCTACAAACAAAGGCAGTGTATGTCATTGTTTTGACAATGACTGAGGATGTTAAGTCGAGAAGTTCTTTGAGAACTTGGTGTAGTTCCGATAGTGTCAGAACTTTGAAGCTATATTGTGTGTGACAATATTAGTGACATATTTCAGACCGCGGAATTAAGGTTCCACCGAAGACCGAACATATATGATTAATGCCGACTCATTTGGAAAATGAGTGATGCGTTGAGACGCAAATGAATTGCAAAATACATACGTTTCGAGCGTGTCGATCCGTTGACTCGAAACCTCTCCCGTGAGCAAAACATGATAAACACCGTAAGGCCAAGGTGTTATATCTTTACAAATGTAAACTAGATTATTGACTCTAGTGCAAGTGGGAGACTCGTTGGAGATATGCCCGAGAGGCAATAATAAAATAGTTATTGTTATATCTTAGTGTTCATGATAAATGTTTACACTCCATGCTATAATTGTATTAACCGGAAACATTGATACATGTGTGTTGTGTAAACAACCAGAGTCCCTAGTAAGCCTCTCATTTAACTAGCTTGTTGATTAATAGATGATCATGGTTTCCTGATCATGAACATTGGATGTTATTAATAACAAGATCATATCATTAGGTGAATGATATGATGGACATACACCCATAGTAAGCGTAGCATATGATCAAGTCATTAAGTTCTTTATGCTTCAAGCTTTAATATGCATAGTAACTTAATCCTTCGACCATGAGATCTTGTTAATCACCTACACCGGATGGATGCTTTGATGACACCAAATACTACTGCGTAAATGGGTAGTTATAAAGGTGGCATTAAGTGTTCGGAAAGTATAGGGTTGATGCACTTGTATCAATAGTGGGATTTGTCCATCCTAATGACGGATAGATATACTCTGGGCCCTCTCGATGGAATGATATCTGATTAGCTTGCAAGCATGTGAATGGTTCACAAGGAGTACTTATCGGTAACGAGCTTGAACTAGGTATGGAGATACCGACGATCAAACTTCGGATAAGTAAAATATCGCGAGACAAAGGGAATTATTATCGTATGTAAATGGTTCTTTCGATCACAAAGTCATCGTTGAATATGTGGGAGCTATTATGGATCTCCAGGTCCCGCTATTAGTTATTGATCGGAGAGGGGTCTCGACCATGTCCGCATAGTTCACGAACCGTAGGGTGACACACTTAAGGTTTGATGTCGTTTTAAGTAGATATGGAATATGGAATGGAGTTCGAATGTTGTTCGAAGTTTCGGATGGGATCCAGGACATCACGAGGAGGTCCGGAATGGTCCGGAGAATAAGATTCATATATAGGAAGTCATTTTCCAAGTTTGAAAATGATCCGGTGTATTTATGGAAGGTTCTAGAATGTTCTAGAACTTTCCGGAAGAAATCACCATGGAAGGTGGAGTCCCGGGTGGACTCCACCAACCCTGGCCAGCCAGCCTAAGGGAGGTGGAGTCCATGGTGGACTCCACCACCATGGCCGGCCATAGGGGAAGGAAAGGGAGGAATCCCACCTCCCCTAGGTTTCGTCCATATGGAAGGTTTCGAATTGGGGTCTTATTCGAATCTTTGGGCTACACCTTGGGGTTCCACCTATATAATGAGGGGGAGAGGGAGGGGGCAAGCCACCACTTGGCTGCACCACCTAGGGCACCCAAGGCCGGCGCCCTAGCTGCCCCCTCTCCCCAAACCCTAGCCGCCCCCCTCCTCCCACCTCTCCCGTAGCGCTTAGGCGAAGCCCTGCCGGAGATCTCCACCACCACCGCCACCACGCCGTCGTGCTGTCGGGATTCCGAGGAGGATCTACTACTTCCGCTGCCCGCTGGAACGGGGAGAAGGACATCGTCATCAACACCGAACGTGTGACCGAGTATGGAGGTGCTGCCCGACTGTGGCACCGTCAAGATCTTCTACGCGCTTTTGAAAGCGGCAAGTGATCGACTACATCAACAACGAGATCTAATCTCATAGGCTTTGGAATCTTCGAGGGTTAGTCTCATGATCTTCTCGTTGCTACCATCTTCTTGATTGGATCTTGGCTTGTTATTCGTTCTTGCGGTAGGAAATTTTTTGTTTTCTATGCTACGAATCCCATCAGTCGTGAGGAGGAGCTGCGGCAGGAGGCGGCAGCCACGAGGGCAGCAGCGGATGCGCGGAAGAACTAGCTAGTAGAAGTTGTTATTTTAGTTTAAATTTAGTTAATGTATCTTGTTAAATTTCAATAAAGTCATCGTCGTTGTTTTAGTTTAAATTTAGTTAATGTATTTTGTTAAATTTCAATAAAGTCCTTGTCTTTGTTTTAGTTTAAATTTCAATAAAGTCGTTGTCGTTGTTTTAGTTTAAATTTAGTTAAATCTGACATGGTGGGTTAGTTTATATACCCCTTTTATCCCGGTTCGTGGCTGGAACCGGTGCTAAAGATGGGGGGCTTAATCTGGGGGAGGCTTATCTGGTGTTTGCCTTATCTGGGGTGGCCTCATCTGGGGGGAGGGGATTATCTGGAGGCACACCGTACCGCTATATATAGCCCCTCTGGGAGAGTAGAGAGAGCAGCCCGAGAGCAGAGAGAGGAGAGGCAACGACCAGGAAGGAAAGAGCCTCTCCGGCGAAGCTTCTCGAAGATGTCTTAGATGGCCGGCCGTCGTAGACATCTTCGAAAGCTTCGCCCGAGTAACTCTTCCCGCAAGCAAGCTAGGAGTCCCGCTCGGAAGCTGCTAATATACACCCAACAACCAGTAGCTCAGGGTAAGGAGGGGAGAGCATAGAGAGCTTCCCGGGAGCTGGTATATAACCCGACGACGGCGACCTCGAAGGAAAGAGCCTCTCCGGCGGAGTTTCTCGAAGATGTCTTAGTTGGCCGGCCGTCTTAGACATCTTCGGAAGCTCCGCCCGAGAACTCTTCCTGCAAGCAAGGAGTTACTGACAGAATCTTGGGATGTCTTACGATGTTGTAGGAGGAAGTTTTCCTTTTCATCGCACGAAAAATCCATTTTCCATTTTCGAGGTGCCAAAAAGCGGGTGTTTTGTGAAGCAACCACCAAATTAAAGTTTCACATTGGTACCAAGACATTTTTCAAAAATACTAGACCACCTAAGATGGATAATTTCCCAACCGGTGTATTTGGAACCTTCCCGTCCACCCCTCGTGAAAAAGACAAATTCCAGCCGAATCGGCAGGAGGCCGGCCAGATTTGAACTACATCCACATGATATAATGCTCAGAATTTTTTGTAAAAATATTTATTGGGTTCACAACATGCTATTTGATCAGAGATCCAGTGAAATTTTAGCGAAACTCCGCCCCGAGCGAAGGATCTTCATGCCCGCCGTTTAGAATATAGTTTGAAACAAGCATAAAAAAATTCAAAAAAGATCCAAACAACGCGAAACCTTCGCGTGTTGTCATATTATGTGTCATAGTTGCAAGGAAAAATAATAAACTTGGATAATTGCATACATCACAAAAAATCCTTCACAATATATCGTGTTTGAGGTTTCTTGGAATGTCTTACGATGTTGCAGGAGGAAGTGCTTACTTTGGACTTTCCATGGAGCATTATGATCGCTTCGACCGTAACCATGGAGCATCTTCGGCATTTAACGCGATGGTTGGGTCAATGTTCACTGTGAAGGGCGGAATTTCAGCAAACTTATTATAATCTTCTGACATGTCTATCTTGTCCTCGACTCCCACGATGGTTCTTTTCCCTGAAAGAACTATGTGATGCTTTGGCTCATCGGATGAGCTTGTTTCCTTATGTTTTCTTTTCTTCGGTCTGGAGGACATGTCCTTCACATAGAAAACCTGAGCCACATCATTGGCTAGGACGAATGGTTCGTCTCTGTAACCAAGATTGTTGAGATCCACTGTTGTCATTCCGTACAGCTGGTCTACCTTTACCCCTTTTTCATCCAGCTTGACCCATTTGCACCGAAACAAAGGGATCTTAAAAGAAGGTCCATAGTCAAGTTCCCATATCTCCTCTATGTAACCATAATATGTGTCCTTTTCCCCACTGTTAGTGTTTGTTGCATCAATGCGGACACCACTGTTTTGGTTGGTGCTTTTTTTTATCTTGGGCGATCGTGTAGAAGGTATTTCCATTTATCTCGTACCCCTAGAAAGTCAGTACAGTCGAAGATAGTGACCCGGCCAACAAGTACAACTGATCTCCAATATCGTTGTTATTAATGAGATGTGTTCGGAGCCAACCGCCGAATGTCTGCATATGTTTATGTGTAATCCAGTCTTCTGACTGCTCCGGGTGTTGGGAGCGTACAATATTCTTGTGTTCAGTGATATACGGGGCCACCAAGGTGGAACTTTGTAGAACTGTGTAGTGTGCTTGAGTGAAAGAAATCCCGTCCCTACATATCATTGATTTCCTTCCTAGCGTGCCTTTTCCACTTAGTCTCCCCTCATGCCGCGATTCAGGAACACCAATCGACTTAAGGTCAGGAATAAAGTCAACACAGAACTCAATGACCTCCTCTGTTCCATAGCCCTTGGAGATGCTTCCTTCTGGCCTAGCACGGTTATGAACATATTTCTTTAAGACCCCCATGAACCTCTCGAAGGGGAACATATTGTGTAGAAATACAGGACCGAGAATGGCAATCTCTTCGACAAGGTGAACCAGGAGATGCGTCATAATATTGAAGAAAGATGGTGGAAACGCCAACTCAAAACTAACAAGACATTGCACCACATCCTTCTGTAACCTTGGAAGACTAGCTGGATCGATTACCTTCTGAGATATTGCATTGAGGAATGCACATAGCTTCACAATGGGTATTCGAACATTTTCCGGCAGAAGCCCCCTCAGTGCAACCGGAAGCAACTGCGTCATAATAATGTGGCAGTCATGCGACTTCAGGTTTTGGAATTTTTTCTCTGCCATATTTATAATTCCCTTTATATTTGATGAGAAGATAGACGGCACCTTGATACTGTAAAGGACTTCAAAAAAGATTTCCTTCTCTGCTTTGGTAAGAGCGTAGCTGGGAGGACTTAAGCGACTCCCTGTATCCGTCTTGTAATTTTGTTCTTGCTTGTTTTTTGGGACTTTCATACGATACTGGTCCTCCCGTGGTTCTGGTGTATCTTTTGTCTTCCCATACACGCCTAAGAAGCCTAGCAGGTTCACGCAAAGATTCTTCGTCACGTGCATCACGTCGATTGAAGAGCGGACCTCTAGGACTTTCCAATAGGGTAGCTCCCAAAATATAGATTTTTTCTTCCACATGGGTGCGTGTCCGGTAGCGACGTCATTCGGAACAGATTGACCGCCAGGACCCTTTCCAAAGATTACTTTTATGTCCTTGACCATATCAAGTAAAGCATCACCGGTACGGAGTTCAGGCTTCTCCCGGTGTTCTGCCACACCTCCGAAATGATTGCCTTTCTTTCTGACGGGGTGCCTCTTTGGAAGAAATCGACGATGCCCCAGGTACACAACCTTCTTACATTTATTCAAATATGCACCTTCGGTCTCATCTAAACAGTGCGTGCATGCATTGTATCCCTTGTTTGTCTGTCCTGAAAGGTTAGTAAGATCAGGCCAATCATTGATGGTCACAAAAAGCAACGCTCGTAGGTTAAATGACTCATGTTTGTACTCAACCCATGCATGTACACCTGGTTTAGCCCACAACTGTGAGAGTTCTTCAAATAATGGCCGTAGGTACACATCAATATCGTTGCCAGGTTGCTTTGGGCCTTGGATGAGCACTGGCATCATAATGAACTCCCGCTTCATGCACAACCAAGGCGGAAGGTTATAGATACATAGAGTTACAGGCCAGGTGCTATGACTGCAGCTCCGCTCCCCAAAAGAATTCATTCCATCTGTACTTAGACCAAACCTTAAGTTCCTTGTGTCAGCTGCAAAGTCCGGGAACTCTCTATCGATTTTCCTCCAATGCGACCCATCAGCGGGGTGTCTCAGCATCTCGTCTTTCTTACGGTCTTCTTTGTGCCATCGCAACAACCTGGCATGCTCTTTATTTCTGAACAGACGTTTCAACCGTGATATTATAGGAGCATACCACATAACCTTGGCAGGAACCCTCTTCCTGCGGGGCTCGCCCTCAACATCACCAGGGTCATCTCGCCTGATCTTATACCGCAGTGCAGTGCATACCGGACATTTTTCCAAATTTTCGTACTCAGCGCGGTAGAGGATGCAGTCATTAATGCATGCATGTATCTTCAGCACCTCTAATTCTAGAGGGCAGAGAACCTTCTTTGCTTCGTACGTACTATCAGGCAATTCATTATCCTTTGGAAGCCTCTTCTTCATTATTTTCAGTAACTTCTCAAATGACTTATCACATATACCAGCCTCTGCCTTCCATTGCAGCAACTCCAGTGTGGCACCGAGCTTTGTGTTGCCATCTTCGCAATTTGGGTATAACTTTTTTTTGTGATCATCTAACATGCCCTTTAACTTCCGCTTCTCGTTTTCAGTTTCTGCTTCTCTGTGTGCATCAGCGATGGCCCGATGAAGATCATCATCAATGGGCTCATCTGATGCCTCTTCATCTTCACCTCCTTCTGCCTCTTCATCTTCAGCTCCTCCTCTGTGTGCAGTATCACCGTAGTTAGGGTACATATCATCATCCTCTTCTTCTTCATTGTCTTCCATCATAAATCCTCTTTCTCCATGCTTGGTCCAACAATTATAGCTGGACATGAAACCTTTCCAAAGCAGGTGGGAGTAAATGACTTGCCAGTCAGGGTATTGCGTTAAGTTCCGGCAACTAACACATGGACAACATATAAAACCATCCGCCTATGGGTTTTCCGTAGCCACACGGATAAAATAATCCAAGCCCAAAGTAAACTCGGGTAGGCGTCGGTCAACGTACATCCACCGCCGCCGGTTCATCTACATCAAATAATTAAGTTTATCAAAAAACCATTACAAAACATCATAATATATATAAATAGTGGAAATTAGCACCGTACAAATGAAAGGGTAAAGTTGCTTAACCTTGATCGAGGAGGAAAGAAAGAGGAGAAAGCTTAAGTGTCGCTCCGGCACCTCATATCATTTTTGTTTTGTGTAAAATCAAGCGGCATCATTCTCTCAGACATTTCATCGAGCACCTCATGTGCATGGCAAAGAAAAGCAAGCAAGCACTCAACACACACACCTTCCACCAAGAAAAAATGAAGTGAGGGGGCTGGTTGGGGGTGAGCTGAATATATAGGGCAAAGGGAGCTTTAGCACCGGTTATCATTAGCACCGGTTCGTAACACGAACCGGTGCTAAAGGTTCTGCGGCTGCCACGTGCCTGGCGAAAAACCTTTAGCACCGGTTAGTGTTACGAACCGATGCTAAAGATACGGCACGAACCGGTGCAAATGCCTCGGCGGGTCCCCTGGACGTCCAGACCGTATGAACCGGTGCTAATGACCCCCTTTAGCACCGGTTCGTGCCAAATCCGGTGCAAAAGCTCTTTGGAGCAAAAAACCAAAGCCCTTGTTTCTACTAGTGTACTATTCTCGGAGTGTGGTATTACCCAGCCATTTTTCCTCCTAGAACCTTATCTCTGAGCTATCTTTAATGGAGAAAGAACCATGTGGAAAAAAGAATTTCTTCGTTGCCATAAGACCAGCCCAAAAGTATGAATTCCCCAGTTTCCAAAAAACCTGAGACAATACATGAGAGCCAATGTATTTCCTCCTTAGGAGGGTTTGCCAGATTCTATCCTCGGTGAGAAGCTTGTACAACCATTTACCAGGAAGAGTCTTGTTCTTGACCTAAAGGTCACGAATATCGAGATCTCCTTGATCTTTAGGACGGCAAACAACACTCCATTTAGCCAACCAATATTACTTTTTCTAGCTATCACCTTGCCAAAAGAATCTAGATCGGAAATAATCCAACCTTTTTAAGACCCCTTTTGAAAGTTGGAAGAACGATATCATGTACAGTACCATATTAGTCAGTACTGAATTAATAAGCACCAATTTTCCCCCAGGGATAAAAGTTTGCCTTGCCAGCTAGATAAACGTAGGTGTAACCGTTCATCAACCAATTTCCATTCATCATTTGTAAGTCTTTGATAGTGAATTGGAATACCCAAATATCTATTGTAAATTGGTCTTGGGTACAACCAAATAACTCAGCATATTGATTGACGTCGTCTTGAGCCTGACCGAACAGAACAATTATCTTTTATAAAAAAATTATTTTATAAAAAAATTATTTTTAGACCCGAAAGCTACTTAAATGCAGATAGAATCAACTTCATATTTTTAGCCTTTTCGATGTCATGTTCTATAAAGAGAATTGTGCCATTAGTATATTATAAGATGGATAAACCGTCATCAAGAAGATGCAGCACTAGCCATTAGACTTCGCACGATCAATCACGATGGCGAGCATATTTGCCACAATATTAAAAATCTTTGGCGAAAGAGGTTCATTTTGCCTTAACCTTTTCTTTATCTGGAAGTATCTACCATTGCTATAATTGACCACAATGCATGACAACTCAACGACCACAGACTGGGCCTGATTGTTGTATAAAACACAACACTTCCACATACATCCAGTGCGAACACGCACTACAAATTAATCGCGCGAAAGAAAGAAGTTCCATCGATGATCATCCGAGGAAGGGGTAGTCGGTGTAGCCGACGACGGGGTCGGAGGTGTAGAAGGTCATCCTATCGTACTTGTTCAGCTCCGCGCCGACCTCGAACCTCTTGGGCAAGTCCGGGTTGGCGAGGAACAGCCGGCCGAAGGCCACCAGGTCGGTGTACCCCTCGGTCACCACCTTGCCCCCTTCCTCGCGGTCGTACCCGCCGTTAGCGATGAAGGTCCCCTTGAACGCCTCCCGGTACGGCAGCAGCCGCTTCGGCACCACCCGGCGGCCGTCCACGATGGCCATCCTCGGCTCGATCATGTGCAGGTAGAGGACGCCGTGGTCGTTGAGCTCGGTGGCCATGTGGAGCGCGAGGGAGTGCGGGTCGGAGTCGTGGCACTCCAGCAGGTCCGTGAAGGGCGAGAGGCGGACGCCGACCCGGTGGCCGCCGACCTCCTTCACGACAGCGTCGACCACCTCGAGCGCGAAGCGGCACCGGCTCTCGAGGCTGCCGCCGTACTCGTCGGTGCGGTCGTTGGAGCTGTCCTTGAGGAACTGCTCGATGAGGTACCCGTTCGCGCCGTGGATCTCCACGCCGTCGAAGCCTGCCGCGCGCGCGAAGCGAAATTCAAGCTAGGGAAAAGAGCCGAAGCAGACTACTCGCTGTACCCCAGCGCCGTGTCGGAGACGCCCGTGGCCTCCGAGATGAGCGCGTCGTGCGGCTGCGGCACACGTTGCCGTAGTAGCGCTGCCTCGTCAGCGGCGCAAGCACGATCCTGTAGTACGTGCGCACGGCCAGCTGTGGTCCATCATCAGAGAAGCAAAAGGCGTGCGTCGCGCGCAGGACAGTGCGCATTCGTAATCAGGCGGTTCCGTTCCTGACATGCAGGTCGCGTACTAGTCAGGAGCAGGCCGACTCGCGCGCGTTAACTCATTTGGTTAATCAATTAATAATTTATACTATATATATACTGTATGCGCATAGTCAGGAGCAGGTCTTTTGCTCTCTTCCCCCATCGAATGAATTGACATGAGTCGCCGCCTAGTGCATGCCGCCAGCCAATTGCACCCTCCTCCCTTCGCTTCCATTCGTTGGTTCCGTTCCTGACTCTCATTGGAATTTGGAAGACATGAAAACCCAAGGGTGGTCTCCTTCTCTTATTTTCTGGAGTAAACCCTTAATTAACGCATCAACCGAGGAAAATAAATTCAAGAATTACAGCTGGGGGAAGCAATTTTCTGGCCACGCGCGCATGCATTAAATATCTTGGAGCCCACTTCGGTTTTCTTCCTTCCTTCCTACTAGTACTAGTAGTATCTAGGCATCTAGCTGCACCGTACGTGAACACTAGCTATATGTGGAATACAAATGGAAAAACGAAAATAGTATATACTTAGTAGATTGGACAGCACTTGCATACCACTAATGCGGAGCCCGGAACGCCAAACAAGTCCCTCAACATCACGGAGACTTGAACCTCCTTTAGCAAGTCCACCAATCCGGCCTTCATCATATTCCTTCTTCTGACTTCACCATGGACCAAAAAGTCACTTGATGTCAACACAGAATAGAGCTTTGCGCCGCTCCCTCCGGAACCAAATGGTCGAAATAAAAACATGGGTCCGCGCGAACGAATACCACCCGATCCAGCAAACTCCAGGCAAAAGATGCATTGTTCCATTCGTCGGCGGAGCTTTCCGAAACTCTTCTCTCCAGCCAGATCAAGGAAAACTGACCACCGGAAGGTCTTCATCTTCGCTTGCGAGTAACCCGAGGTCCGCCACCAAAATAAAGCAAGCCCAGCGGCCCCCGCGCCGCCAGTCACTCCTACCGGATCACCAGGGAAGAAGATGGCAGCGCAGATCATGCATACCCCCGCCGAACCGCCCCTGGGGGCGAAGGCCGCCACCGCTCCACCCACTCCTCCATGGCTACCGGCGAAGTGCATCAGGCCCCAGCCAAGCAGCCGTGCTGCCCCACGTCCTCCACCGGCGCCTCATCAGCTCGCATGATGCACCGCCGCGGAAGCCCTCTCCTCCCCATCGTTGTTCGACGGAAGGGGCGCCGCCACCGGAACCAGCAGCAGCGGCTGCTAGGGTTTGGGGAGGGATCCTCCGCCGCCGCCCGGGAGGGGGCGGGAGAGGAGGTAGGGTTCATCGATATGATATCGTGGTGGTGTAAAGAGGTAAAGTCAATACACAACTTTGAATTTACATTTTCTTCACAAAACAGGACCATCCACTAGAAAGATTCTCGAATAATAGTGCAAAACTTCCAGCTTGAAGATAATATATGTATGGTGTACTTAAACTATCAAATTATTCAGCACACTGGCTATTTATTAAAAAGTTGCGAAACGAATCGATAACTAAATCATATTTTTGAAATCAACCAATACAAGGGCACACGGAGTATGGAGCATGTGATTCACAGCAAGAGTAGCATGTGTTCGCCAACAAAGTTGATGCATGCATTTGATCTGTGCAAATTGCCCGATGAGTGCCTAGCTACGTATAAATGTGCAAGATTCCCTTTATTTCTTGTGTATGCAAGACGAGGACACCATAGCCCCACCGGGGTGCCCAACGTCGGCGCACCTTTACCTTCCCCCCGAGCGCATCCTCGCCCACCACCGCCACCGAAGGCGTCGCCAGGAAAAACCCATGTCGCGTGGGGGTGGCGGAACTCCTCGGCCACCATGGAAGCGTAGCGGCGGAGCCCGCTCCGGCCATCTACAACAGTGATGCATGCGACAAAGGCAGCCAGGGTGCCTCGGTGGTCCAGCGACGGCGGGCACCGCGATGGCGGGTGGAGCAGGTGGGCCCGATCTGAGCCCAGATGGGCTTGGTCGGGCCGCGACCTACACACAACTGCATCTCGATGACGCTGACATCGCTAAGCATCGGTACTCATGCGGTATGCCTATAACATGAGGACGCCTGGGGATTCGGCCCTAGGCATGGCGGCGGCGACCTTCTTTTTTCCTCGGAGGTGGTCGGTTGGCTGGTAGTGGCCGATGGATTGCTTGATCCCACATGATCCACATCTAGTCCCGACGACGAGTTGAGGAGACGTGGCAGCCGGTGAAAACCGAGCTATGAGTCTACTAGACCGGATGAGTGCTCCCGTTTCGCTTAGTGGGTGTCTCGGGGTATGCGATGTTTCCTTATCCTAGTTGATGGGGCTTATAGTGTTTTCGGGGAATGAGTCCATGTTGGCATGATCTTCTCTCTAACTGTTGTGTTTGTTAGGTGTTGTGTGGTGGCTTCAGGGTTTTTTGATGTATAATCTCTTGTCTGTTCTTTGATGATTAAATGAAAGAAAAAAATGGTTGAATGCATAAAACCTAATGATGTAGAGGCGGGGCATAGCCTCCGTTTGTAAAAAAAGCTACATACAATACATGATGCATATGTGTGTTGATTATTTGCTTGCACACGTGGACATGCACAACTAAAAGTACTTGGTAGTCAACTCTCCTGCGATGGGTCCCCTTCCTCATCTCGCGCGCCGCCTCTTCCCTGGTGCCGCTCGGGTTTCTGCACCGCCGCTCGAGCACCGGCCAGCTATGGCTCGTTCCCCCGGTGGATCCCGTGCATGCGCGCGCCTCCAATCGAGTCCCACCACGGCCTGCACATATACAGCCAGGCAATAATTGCAACAAGGGGATTGGAAAATTTGGCCGGCTAGGTCGTTCTGTTGTAAAGAGCAATTCCAAATCTTACCTAATGATCTGAAGAGATACTTAACCAGTGGATAGACCTAATGATAATGTTTCTGAACATGGATAGCTTTGCCTTCTATTTCCAGGTAAATGACATACTTCAACGCTGCCCAGATCTCATGGATCGATTTAGCGAGTTCTTGGAACATTGTGAAAATATAGGTAGACCACATATATTAGTCATTTGTGTAGTTCAGTTTGTTGAATGCACTTTCTCTGTACTAGATTTTATTATGTTGGGTTCATTTTTTTCATTTCTAAATACTTCTTCCATCCATAAATAAGTGAGTCATTTTTCTAGATATCGAGGTATCTATATTAAAATACATCTAGATACATCATCCGCATCTAGACATAAATAAGTTGAGTCACTTATTTATGATCGAAGGGAGTAGTTCTTTTAATCCGTAGATGGCTTTCCGGATGGTGTCATCAATAAAAGTAAGTGATCTATTACTTCCTCGCCGACTGCCTAGGTGGTCGCCTCGGAGGTCCTGAAAAGCTGTCCATGCTGGCAACTGGCAGCTCATGTTATTTGTATTGTCTAGTGGTAGACTGCTCATAGTGGGAGTAACATAGCTAGTAACATCACATATTTCAAGATATTTTGGTGACATGGCATGCTAATAAATGAAGAAAGAGAGTTAGGTGGTAACTAGCTATGTTACCATAACATCACACACCTCAAGACAAGATGAGTCTACAACATAATAAATGATACAATGCATGATACCACATATAAGTTACTACCCACTATGAAGGTAGTAACCTAGACTAGTAACATGACATATGTTCCTAGTCCAAATTACTCCCCACTATGACCAGCCGTAGTCGACGTTCCATTTTTGTAGTGTGCGATGCCGATGATCTTGTGTGTGCTGGAATTTCACATGTGCTGTGTGCATTTCTTTATTAGATATGTGATTTGAATGTGCTGCAGAAAATAGGAGAGGTCGTGCCCATTTTTTGATAGTCCTGCTAGTTAACTGGATATTACTATATATTAGCTGGCTTAACTTGTACAGAAGAGGAAATTAAGATAACCAAATGCGTACCTAGCTAGCTAGACACAATTGATCCAATGAGCATGTTGATGGATTTCGGGAACGCGCGCAGGGAAGTTATGGCTTGTAGCTCCTTAACTTGTTGCAGAAATTCCGCTGATAGAGTATCTCTACTTACTTAAAAAACTAAAGTGGTTCCTTATTCTGCCATCACAATACGCTTCGTCGTATGCTTCGTCGTACGCTTCGTCGAGCATCTCTTTTCCGCACGGCCTCAACTGGGCCGAGGCCCATCTACCTTGTCGTGATGGAAAATGAACACAGCAGCCGAAACCCTCGCTCCTGAGCTCGTGATCCTCCTCCCCCTGCTCCATGACCCGAGCCGCCGCGCTGCACGAGCTTGCCCGCCGCCGTCGCGCGAGTCTCCCCGGCGCAGCCGCTTCAATCCTGCACGATCCGACGCGACTCACACAGCGCATCCGGATCCACGCTCGGACACAGGGAGACGCGCTGCCCTCCGCAGATCGTAAGCCAAACAACAGCATGGAAGCGCGACTAGAGGCATGGATTTGGGCATAGCTGCCCAAGATCGTACATCCTCTCTTGAAATTCCCCATCTTCGTACCTCCGCGATCGCCGACATCGGCGGAGACCTCGCCTGCCATCCAGCGGCGGTGGGGATCAACCGGTCGCCGTGGCGGCGGTTATCGACGGCGCGGAGGCGGCGCAGCAGGTCTAGCCCTGATTTTGCAAGCCCTCCAAGATGGACTCCTCGACACCTGCCGGGTTCTTTGTCCGGCTAGATTTTGAAGAAGGTGCATGTGCCGGCGGTGAGGATTGAGGAGCAAGAGCTTCAAGAAGAGCATGCTCCTTCGTGCAGACTCCCCCTACTGCTTCTTATTGCGGTGGTTCAGTTCCAGACGATTGGTACGTGTGTTCTTCCGTCTGTACCATACTTATACCTTGTATTGACTTTTTCAGACATATATTTCTTCAGTTCATGCTTGATTCACTTACTCATCATTTGCACATCAATGAACATTGGTTCATCACTCTTGATAGGTAGCATGAGGGTATTCAGTGTTGCATGTAATAAGAATCGACATGTTTTCAATCTTATACATAGGGTTGTTTGTTTCCTTAAGCTACGGAAAGAACCATAAATTTATGATGTGAATTTGTGAAATGCAGATGAGGAGTTCATCCCAGAGGCCAGAGCCACACCTGAGCTACGGATTTAATGGCACTAGGTCCGACATCTGCAAGCTAGCAGCAGGTACTTCACGGGAATTACTCATCTAAGATCATATCAATCAATAATGGGCTCGGTAGCTAGCCTACTTTGTACAACGCATGTTCCTTCATAGATATCCAGCTTTGTATATCACAGGATCATCCATTGTCTTTTGTGAATACAATACTTTTGTCCTATCACGTGTGTTATTGTTAAATTGATGATTTTGCGTTATTCAATGAACTGAGATTTCACTTCGTGTTGTTCTCTTTTTTTTCTGGTTTTCCTAAAAGGTGCAAGGGTTTATCATCTGACTATTATTGATTGCAATGATGTTTCCTTGGCAAAAAAATGGCAAATCACCGATGAATATATTCGAACAAAGGAAGCACATATGGTGGTATCTTCAAGACCGCTGACACTCATATTCAGAAGCTTTGAGGTAACTCTTACTTTGAAAGCTTCCAAGTACATAGATATTTATTCCTTCATAAGTAGATATCCCAAGTATGATACATGCTACTCAATTTTCATGCTCATTTGTTTCCCTAATTTTGGTTGACTCTCAACCTAACCAGCATATGCATTCATACAAAGTCACCACCAATTACATTAGATGGGATATTAATTATACTACTCTTCTAAAAAATCTGATCTTATAGAAGGTCCCCAGAAAATTTACACTAAATAATTATTTAGAAACGACAAAGAGTTCTGGTGAATTCGGCGGAACGAGATTCCAGCCAAGCAGTCATAACAATGAAACAGCGGCGAACACATGGTGAGACAGCGGGGTTCCGACAAGGTCGGTGCAACAGCGGCAGAATCATGGCGATACGACGTTGGTCGTATTGCGCGATTTCCCTGCGATTTTGATTCATATTTGCATGTTAGTTCTATTGGAGACAGATGAGCCCTATGTATTTGCGGCTCCTTTTTGTTGTGGTTTGTACTGAAACTGTCATGAACTTGAGTTAGGCTGGGGTGTTGCTGGCGCGTGGGCATTTACCTTGCACATATTATGTGGAATTTAGCTGTACATAATGGCCAAGATGGTCTCAGGACATGCAGCTCAATTCTGATGTTGTTCCACGTTGACAAGGTATAGGAAATATGGAGGAACATGCTCAATGGTCTTTATTTCTTGATGGATATACACAACATATAAATATGTCTTTGGTATTTTCGATATGCATATTGCATTACAAAGCTACAACCCTTAGAAAAATAATTGGGCCAGAAAGCAACTGTGTTTTGTTTGGATAAATCTGAACAAGTGAAAGCAAAAGTCCACTCTTTTTTTTCTGTTTACATTATTGTTTTTGATACCTCTAATTTTGCCCGAGTTTCTTGAAATATATATACTTATAGGTGAAATTAACTAATAGCATCTTTGTATCGTTTCATGCACTAATTTGTCATTTCATTCTTCTGAAGGTGTTTTCCCGATGTGCAAAACCTCTGGCTTCCAAGTTAACTGATGAGCTTCACAGAGACAAGCACTAAAAAGGATCGTCTAGCTGGACATACGGGGGCATCTCTTACATGATACATATACTTGATGACACAACTTCTTATGATGCAACACGCCTGAAAGCAGATGAAATGGATTACGCCTTGGATAACTATCATTCCAGCTGTATGATCAAATGTATCATACTTGGTACGTCATTTTCTCGTGGAGATAGGTACCTTGAATTTACTCATCGATTACGCCTTCGATAACTATCATCCCAGCCGTATGATCAGAGGAATCATACTTGGTACGGCATTTGCTCGCGGATACATGTACCTTGAATTTATTCATCGATATGTCACTTCTTTAATGTCTTTCAAATTTGTGAACCATGAGCTGAATATTTTTTTAACCATACTGCACTTTATTGGTGTGGTACTTTACGAAAAATTATGTTTCGATATTCTTTGAATTTGGTTACTGCAGTTCCATGGTAGAAACAACATTCCTGGGATCTCATGATTCCAAGGTGGAGGATCTTAGAAAACCCAAATTATAGGTGTTTTTTTGCGAGTATATGAAAACTCTGGACCATAAAGCAGCGAAGAAGTGAGGGCCTTTCTGAGCCTAGAGTGCAAAAAATCATGGTATGTTTGGATATCTTGGCCTAGAGCGCAGAAAAGCATGGTATGTATTTTTTTAAATCTGCCTATCGCCTATTAGATTGCAGGCGAGAATGATGAGCTTCATAAAAACAACATTGCAACACACAGGCATTTTACTATATCCATTAATGTCCCAGATAAATTTTATGTGCCAGCAATGTGGAAGTTCACCTCATTATCCTTTTTACACCTGCAGGAGCTTATGAGAAAAATATAAGACTCTTATTTAAGAAGGCATACAAAAGTACCCTCTTAATTGTATTTATATGTGCCGTTATACAAGATTTTTGTGCTGGAACTTGGGTTTATCTTATGCAATTTGGGTCTCTATCTATGCATGTGAAGTTTGATGTTACACCGTTGTACTTATCAGCAGTTTGAATCTTGTTCAGGTCATATAGGGTGTGAGACTCCTGCAGCTGAATGTATACTGCTTTAAAGAAGATATGTTGTTGATGAATATCCGAAACCAATCATACTGTCCAAATTTCTGATTCATATTTTCATCAATTGGCCGAGGATAAACTTTCTGGCTATTGTTTCTTGCAAAATGCGGCTCAAGAAGTTTGGCGTCCCCTGCAATCAGATGTGTCTCCTCTCTTCCCTGTTCTGTTCTGGACACTCCTTTGATTTAGTTCTTGTGTTATTTGTAGTTTCATAGAAGTTTTGTGTGGTTGATGGCTATGTTAGTTTCTGCTTCTTCTATTCCATGTTAATATTTTTTTTCTAATTGCTTCAGGCCGGCATTTTCTCACAGAAGAAAAATGAGAACAAAATGAGGTTGCGTTGAACTGGTCTGCACTTCTTTATCCATCTTATATAGTAAATGTTTGTGAAGATAGTTTTTCAGTAAGCAATGAAATTAGCACTGACCACTGTACAGACTTTCCAGGACAATAGGAAAGATAGTTTTTCTGCACGGTGGGTGTTCTATATGAACTGAGATTCCACAATGATTTGAAAGATGCTGTAAAATATGCAGTTAGTAAATGGATAACTAATTTGGACGTTTTTCGAAAATGATTTGAAAGACTGTCCCATGCCCCTTTGTTTCAATTTCTTCTCCAGCTTCGATTTCGATGTTTGGCCTCACCAATTTGCTGATGTAAATGAGTAATCTGGGTATCTCTATTCTGGATCAACAACTGGAACTTCTTTACCATGATCTCATATGTCTTTAACAAGTTCTTTCTCTTGTATTTTAGAAAACAAGCGTGAATCTTATAGTGATGCTGTTATTGGTTTAGGATTTTTTTTCTCGATCTCTGTAAGTATGCTTAGAGTTATGAAAGCCTCGTGTGAGAAGCTTATCGTCAGTTTGAATCTTGTCTAGGTCATATGGGGTGAGACTCCTGCAGCTGAATGTATACTGCTTTAAAGAATGGAATAGACTTAGCTCTGGATTTTCAATAAAAAAAATGATATTACAGCCACATGATTTCGTGGTGGTGTCAGATACTTGGGATATTTTTTTTACCAGACAAACACTTCGGGTTGTGTCCCACTCCCAACTATACCAGTCTGTATTTAGACCTGGTGTGAATACTTTTGTAAAACACGCCGCTTCATTGTTGAAACAAGTACACATTGAGATGTTGAAAGAAGTGTATCTCCATTCATATTTGTTAAAGGTGGAATGATAATAATCTTTATTGAAACCCTATGATTGGTTATGAGTTCCCCTGCCTCCCGGGTTGCTCGCGCGGGCGACTCTGGAGGCGAACACAAAACCCTAAAAGAGCGCGTCGCGGCCCTCCCTGGCCGGCGTAGGAGGTGGTGGTGGTGCCTGGCCGCCAAAGGCGGTGGGCTGTGGTGCATCCCTACGAAATCCCTTCGTGTCGAGGGGTGTCGTCGCGCGCGCCGGGAGACGGCACAGTGATGGAGTGTGGCAAGGAGATGCTAGAGGCTGCGCGGCAGTAGTGTTGGCAGGTAGTGTTGACAGTTAAGTAACTAAATTCATCTCCACTACTTACAAGAAGGCAAACTAAGCAAGCAAATTAAATCTTAACCATCCATACGCATCCATTCCATGCTTCCGGCCTGACTCGGTCATTTTTTTTATCTTTTCTTTTGTTTTCTTGCTTTGCTTTGCTTTTTATTTTATTACTTTTCTTTCTTGTCAGTTGTGATTACATATGTTTATTGAGAAATAAAATTTGAGAACCCGTAGCAACGCACGGGCATTTATACTAGTAGTAGTATATGAACCGTCTTCACCCCAGGCAATCCCGCAGAATTCCCCCAATAATTCTTCCTAAACCTATCCAGCTTCCACCTGTCTCCTCGAGCGGCGCCATGGCCCTCGCGTCCTCCTCTCCATTCCCAGCGCCGCTCCGGCGCACCATCTCTCCATCCGGTCCTCCTCCTCCATCCCATCTCGCGGGTGGCCTCCTCAGATCGACGCTAGCTCATGACTGCCGCATCGGCGAGCTCGCCGGTGGGAGACTGATAGATCGAGCAGCGTCGATCCAACATGACGCCATGCGGTGGCCATCGATGAGCCACGGAGGGCTGCAGATCGATGCCGTCGTGGCTGCGGCTTCCCACCAAGCTAGCGACGGCTAGCCCATGGCTTCCTCGCATGGCCCTGAGACTGAGAGGCCTCGTCGTCCTGTTGATGGTTGCCACGTACCGTCCGTAGGATGCTGCTCTGGTATAACCAATTCCTCCTTGTCATCGAACTTATTCCTTTCAATACCATATATGCATGTACAGCCGTAGGGCTGGCTGCTAATAGTTAACAAGATTTCATCTTGATTTGTATCTCTACCCCATGCAGATCTCGATATTAGTTGGAGCAGAGTTGCAACAGCTCTTCACATTTGGTTGGTTGTAGGCAAGGTATAGATCGATGCAGTAGATATATATCATGTATGGAAGCAGATCCAGCTGCAACCGCTGTTACGTACGGTTTCATATCGTGCGTACAAGGGTTCCCCGGCCCAGTGCTGAAAATTCTGTGTTGTACTAAAGCCATTCTTGTTGCTCACTTAGTATTATACTAATAAAAAAATGTAACACTGAGGCACTGTTGCATGAATGTTTCTTGTATGTCAGAAGTGACAGGGTTTTGTAGTTTTATTTGGTTGATACCGGGAGTGGTCTTTTTGGATCAATTCTTCTCCAGAATAGTACTATATGCTAGCAAAAGTAAACTGTGTTGTCTATGCATAAACTAATTAATGATTTATGAGTTGCGGAAATGGTGTTTGATTAGTATCTTTTTGGGCTCAGTTATCAAGTTATAAATGAAATAGGGAGTGATGAGATACTATCTTAGTATCTTGACGCACACCTAAAACCTACCAGTGTCTACGCTCTGGTGGTTTAACTACCTGTGTTATCAAGTTAGCTCGAGTTTTACAGGATAAAGATTGCCATACATGACACTAATATACTAAACAAAATTTATCTTATGAGATATTACTTGTCGAATCTTAGTAGCTATATTCCTACTAGAACCCATCTTCTACCTGAACCACGCTTGGACTGAAATGTATGTGTCCAACTTCATGATATCAGATGCAGCGGATGGAAGCGACACACGACGGCGATGCAAAAGGCATGGCGGTTCAGTCCCGGACGTTCACCCCTTGGCTCGGCTTCGACTAGTTGATCTCCCTGGTAGGTAGCACGGCCACCGAGCCATGACGATTCTGTTTCCTGCCTCCACTGTGCGGTACCACTTTGTTTTGTGATGATCTCGATTGGTCATCTGGCCCATGAGCCATAGTGTTGATCTGTTGAGGTTTCTATGTAGCTGGGATTTGATCACCTAGCTATTGGTGGTGTGCAATGTTTATTTAGTTGGTTTCAGGAAAATTTACTTAGCTTATGTAAGCCCAAGTATTTTATTTCTATTGATCCCTCTTTTAAAACTTTGGTAATTGAGGGAATGAATTTCAATGGTAGGTACATGAGGTATAGTTAGTTAAAGGGGTACTGTTTCACATATGTTTAGTCTTTGCTTGGCGCCTTAGTATTTTTAGCTGTAGGTTCAAAGCTGGGTTCATATTGTCTCCAAATCTGGAACTTGCTATATATGTATATTGGAAGGCTTTTATTTATCTTTACAAACTTGATCGGCTTTTCTAAAAGTACATCTAATCAAGTATAAGTGGACATTTGAAATGTACAATGGTATGAGTACTTTTTAATGTATTCTTGTACCATCCATATTTGCAGCTAGAGTGTGTATATGAGGAGGCTGTCCTGTAAAATTGGAATTGCCTTTAATGCCTTGATCCAACTTTTTAATTAAGGAGACGTAATTAGCTTCAGTTCTAAATGATTTGACATATTCCTACAACGAAAACCACCTTTGCGTGGGCAAGTAAATACATACTCCCTCTGTCTCAAAATAACTGACTCCACTTTGTCTATATGTGAATGTATCTAAATGCATGTTAGGTGTAGATACGTCTGTATCTTGTAAGTTGACTCACTTGGATCTATTTGAGATAAAAGGAGGGGAGGAAACAATCCATATTTTTGTTTAATGCTCAATTTACTGCCGCCCTCAAGTTCAGATTCAGTTGATTTCTAGTGTTCATATTCATGTAGCGTTTAACTAGTAGACCATGTGTACAATTGCTTCTTTACTTTTGACCAATTCGCGTGCCTGATGCAATCTCGTACTTTTGCAGATTGTAGTAAAATCTGGTTTCTTATTCCACTGGTGATTTGACATGCTGTTTATTTTGTGAATGTACTCTGATACTATGATATGCATTTCTCTTTTCATGTTTTAACAAGTCCAATTCACAAGAAAGCTCTAGGCTCCTTGTTTGAAATATTAATTTCCAAGAACTACCTTTGCTCTGTAGGTTTCGATCAGCACATGGCATCACGTTTTTATGTTTGCTTGCAGTAAACAAAGTTGTGTAACCTTGTTATCTTGTAATTGCAAGCAGGAGGAGATTTTGGTGGTGTCCTTAGTTACCGCAAAGTTCCTATTGCCGGCTGCTGCGTCCTCCGTGAGGCCGCTTTGCTGCGGGACGGCACGACATCTAGTCTCCACATCCTTGCGTTCTCCGCCAACATCCTCGCCGGAAATAAGGCCACGCCCGTCGAGGCCATGCAGCCGGTGAGACATCTCATCATTCGTCTTAAGCGCTTGTTACAGGAGGCTCCACAGGTGTAGAAAGTAAGTTGGCGGCGCTAATTTACTAGTTCATGATTGGATTCTGCCAGTTGTCGTTTGTAGAATCATGTCTGCATGGCTTGGCCAGATTTGTCTGAGTAGAGGCTTACACAAAATTTGTGTGCAAGGTTGGATAGTAGTTCGGATGTGGATGCTTACCTGATGCAAGCGGCTAGATAGTTCTAGAAGAGAACTAAATATAACCTCCGTCCCAAGGAATAAGGCATACGCGTATTTCAAGACGAACTTTGACCATAAAAATTGAGCAACAAAATATTGATTATATTATATGTAATTAGTATCGTTGGATTCGTATTGAAAAACACTTTCTAATGATTCTAATTTCGTACAAACAATCTTTATATATCTGAATCAATTCTTGGTCAAACAAAGTTCAATAAAGAAAGTTGTGTAATCTTGTAATTGGAGGAGACATAAGTTCTAAACTACTGGGTTATGTAAATAATCAGGTATAGCATTTGGCAAGCAAGTTCTCACACTTCTCTGGATTGTAAAATTGTTCGTTTTCTCATTCCATGGTGATTTGAGTGTTGTTCACTATTCATATTTTAACAAGTACCAGTCAAAAGAAAGCTCCTAGAATCTGGAAATAACTTATCCAAGAACTAATTTTGCTGTGTAGGATTTTATCTGCCCATGGTATCACGCTTTTATGCGGCATTAAGATTCTTTTGTAATATTGTAATCTTGTAACTGCAGTTGTAGAAGATGGTGTCGGTGTCCTTCACCACCGCCAAGTTCCTGGCGATAGCAGCTGTGTCATCCGTGAGCCCTATCTACCGCGCGCCGGCGCGCAACATCTGGGCTCCCTAGCTCCTAGTGGTCACCGCCAGAAACAAGGTTGCGTCCTCTGATGTGTGCAGCCTGTGAGACTTCTCATCTCTTGTCTTCGGAGCATGTTGCGGGACAGCTACACAGGTGTAAGAAAAAGAACTGTCATGGCGTTGCTGTTTACTGCTCTCAATTGGATTCGGGATCTGTCATTTGTAGATCCAGGACTGCATGACTTGGTTCAAAATTTGTTTGAGTGGAGGCTGGCACCAACTTGTATGCAATGTTAGATAGTAGTTTGGATGTGAATGCTTACCATACCTAGCTAGTAGCATGTAGCTCCCTAACATGCTTTCCTCTCGCTAATGATCATTCATGTGATAGTGTCTCTTGTTGTTGTTAAATTAGAGATCCAATGTTGCATTATATTAGAGGATATAGAAGTACTACACTACCGGTTATGTAAATATAATCAGGGTTAGTATTTGGCAATAAGGATTGACATAGTAATAAGGCTAAGAATATAGTCAGAGAAGTTTTTCAAGTCAATAATACTGATTAGTAAATATGGGCTGAAAACAAGTGGTGGTTGTTCAAAGCGAGGTGTTAGTAGTTTATCTAGTTGTATTTTTGTGTTGTCTTGTCCTCTGTAGTTTATTGTAGGTATAGCTTGATATCCCGAGCGGAATGAATGATAACTACACATTGGTATGATTTTTTCAAATATATCCCACTGTCCCATTCTACCATTGGTCAACTTTGTGACCACAATTGCAAAACTGCTATGATGAATCATGAAATCAACACCGCATGTCAAACCTAGATATGCCAATGTATTGATGAGAAGATATTTCATATTCTGAGCTAATTTTTTTTGTTTAATTGCTCAGTTTCTACATGCATGTTTTGTTCATAAACAAAGAGTTATGTTCCTTTGGTGTTGTCTTAGTTTGTTCAATTGGTATCTACATTTTTTAATTATTGTCTACATGATTAGTTTACTTTGATGAAGAGTGGAGTTCCCCTTTTGTAAAAACTGTTTCTTTTTTATTTATCAGAAAATTAGCTAAGGTTATAAATACACAAAACTTTTTAATCTTTTTATGAGTTTCTATGTTATCTAGATGGAATACATCTTTTGTTATTCAGGCATATTTACTAATATGATGGAGCAATGCTCCTGTGATTCTTAGTATTTAAGACCTTGATAATACCTCCACACATTTTCTCGGTTGTCCATTTTATTAATTGAAAGTAACTCCACACATTTTCCGGTTGTCCATTTTATTAATTGAAAGTAACTCCACACATTTTCTGGGTGTCCATTTTATGTTCATGTAACTCCTACATTGTTAGCATTTAAGACACATGTGGGCAGCGGCAGGTTCAGCACCAATGACTTTCTCCATTTGGACGACACCGGGGACAAGAGCGGGCTATGGCGACTCGTAGTAAGGTGTGTCCTGCTACCTTTTTTTCATAACTTTGTGCTTTTTCGGTGCTGCCCGTGCAACCCAATATCCCGGCTTGATTCCCGTTGTTAGTTCCTTCTATACTCTTTTCTAGGTCCACTGGCATGTATCTAAAGTTCTGCTCATTTCTGCAGCATTAGGCCCTGGAGCACCACTCGTGCTCGACCTGCTTGCGCCGGCAACAACTCGTGGTGACACCGGCTGCCATGACGAAGCGGCAAGGCGCCCAAGCAGCCACAACTGACGAGGCACTGGAGATGGATGAACTCCTCAATGTGTTCAATATGCCTGTGTCGATCTCACACGTCATGGTAAGCTACCAACCTGTGGTCCTCTCCGCATCCATACCTAAAAAGGCAAGATTTTATTTCTTGCTCATTCTTGTGGAGAGAAGGAGAAGAGCCTCAATTCTATGTGCTCACGCGAAATTTTTGTATTTCCATGAGAATTTTTATTAATGATCTACCCAATGAGATTAATCAATTGGTGATGTGCCCCAGTGCCCTGGTTTGCGTGAGATGGTGCCGCTGCTGGTGGATAAGGCGCTGGAGAATGTTCATCATGACATGTATGCCTTCAGGGATGATCAGATGTGTAAACCTTGCATTTGCACTTGCTTTGGTCCATGAAAGAGTTGTTTTGTACATGGCTAATTGTTTGCACTCGCTTAGACTGTTCTTCCTTAGTTTGCTGAGGTTGCGTGATGAATACATTATCTTTGTAATTTTCTGTCATTGGTAGCATTGCTCCAGTTTGTCTGACTTCATTACATGCTAATCTGGTGTTGTTCATGTTGGTTCCACTTGCATATGTAACTATGTAATTGAGCTTACTATATAGAATAGTAAATATGATTTATTATTACTTCCTAAAATTCTGATTCTTCCTTGTGTGTCTGGTCACATTTCTTACCAAGATTTTTTCACTTGTTACCCGTGAACATTAGCACATTAAGCTTTCTAGCATGCAGTGTTTTATTAGTTGATATGCCTTAATTTTCTCTTCAACAGGAGCTATGCACGCATGCATTTGAGGAATGTGAACTGCCGTAGTAAGAAGTAAGCTCTCACAACAATCAGGTGAGCAGTTAGGTACTGAGAACTAGAACTAGCTTTACTTATATAAATTGTGGTTCAGGTCTAGGAGCTAGCTAAGCTAGCATTCATTTCGTGCTCCATTTGATTTTTTCTTCACCTAGGCATAATCTCTAGCTAGCTATTTATCTACATAGATTAATTGAACCAGCAACCTGTTGTTGCTGCATGTACATTAAATGTGGCTAGTCAAGAAGCCTCACAACCGACTTCCTTGGAGCTAATCTAGTGGGATTCCTTGATTTAGTTGTTGACTTAATCAATGTCAATCTCAAACAGGATTATTATTTAATTTGGGCTAAACCTGGAGATTGAGTTCTTATTTAATATAAGCGGGTTTTTGTATTGCCATGTTTTGGATGTTTGCAGTTGTCGAAGATGATTTGGGCTACTAGATCAATGTGGCTATTCTCTCTTATAATTCAACACAATTAATGATGCCTTATAAAGATTAATTATGTTACTGATGAATTAATGCTTATGAAAAGATGAATTTCTATTCCAAAATTGTTTGGCTGAATTTGAAATTTATCCAGGGTTTGGAGCATGTATGTATACCTAAGGAAGTTGTGGTCCAGGGTTGCAACGCTGAGGCACCGTTTTGCAGGTAGGTACTTGAGGGCATGAGCTAGACTTGTATTGATGTCCTCGACTTGGTAGCTAATCTAAGCTAGCATTTGGTGTATGTCTCCCTGGTTCTTTTTTTGAACCCATTCATTGTCTATGTTGCTTAGTTTTATGCTAGCATGTTCTTTAATTGAGAACTGAGCTCTACCACCTCATTGTGGATGGGTTTGAGTCATCTTGTATGAAATTGTTTTCATCAATCGAGTGCACTACTACGACAGTAGTATTTTTTTTGTTGTTGACTGTTCTACCGCTGCCTATTACTATTTTACTAGACCAGACTATGGACTTAGTGGTGTGGATTAAGATGACAAGATTGCGATCGTTTGAGACTCTTTAGATTTGAAAGTTTGAAGTTGGTGTTATTGGTACTTTTCTCTCTGGTTTGCAATTCATCCATGAGCTTTGGGATCTTGTCAAACCATAATGCCGAGGTTCTAGTTGGTTGGCATTCTCTGACATTCTTTTTGCTCCCTTCGAATATATTTTGTTTAGTGCACAAGTGCAGAACTGTACATGATGTCTTGCTTGGAGTAGATTTATGTATCATGTTTGTATGCTCCTGTACAAAACATATGGAGATTGATTGAAAATAATGTATGATAAACAATTTGTTTCTTGAAATGCTTTCAAACTGAGGAAACCAAACAAGTAGTACTCGCGTATATACATTTGGTCTTGAATGTTCATATAATGAGCTCCCCATTGCTGGTTCTTAAGATTCCAATTATATGTAAATCTTGTTGTTACGTTTCATATTAGACCAACATTACATTACCCAGAGCATGTAAAGTTAATTATGTTTACTTGTAAAGAACAAACTGACATGCGTACCAAGCAGTCAGGAGAAGCACTAGAGCAATGGCGTCAGTCATGCGCCAGCCGCTGCCACCTTGTCCGTTGGGGTGTGCAACTAGCTTCTGTTGCCTCCGCCGACGGAAAGAGAACATCGGGGAAGTGAAGTGCAGCCGCAAGCAGCAAGCCGCATTGTTGTCAGAGGTGACCTCGATAGCAGGCGTAGTAGCGAGAACCTTTGGTCTTGGCCTTGAGTTGTCCGGTCCAATCGGGTAACGTTTTTTCTTGTCATTTGTTGGTTATATTGTGTAGGTATTAAATTTTTTGTAGCCATGCATCATCACACTCTGCTAGAATTTTTCTGGTGGCCGCTGTCATTAAAATATTCGAGTGGTAGCTAGATGTTGTGTTTTGTATCATGTTGCTTCAGGTTCAGGTGGGATGAGCATTTGTTTCATGCTTTCCGTTGGTGGTACCGGCTCTAGCCTATTGGCATACATGCTAATCTGGTTGTTCATGGTGGTTCCACTTCCATAACTAACTATGTAACTATGCTTAATATATTAAATAGTAAATATGATTTCTTATTCCTCTCCAATTCTGATTTCTTCATTGTGTCTTGTCACAGTTCTTACCAAGAATTATGCAGGCATGCATTTGAGGAATGTCAACTAGTGTAATAAGAAGTGTGCCCACAACAATCAGGTGAACAGTTAGGTACTAGGAACTAGCTATACAAATATATAAATTGAGGTTCTAGCTACTAAGCAAGCATTCATTTCCTGCTCCATTTGATTTTTTCTTCACCTGGGCACTCTACCTATCTATCTATGTGCATAGATTGATTGAACCAACAACCTATTGCTGCTGCATGTACCTTAAATGGGGCTACATGTTTACTTGTACACTTATTTTGAAATCGTCAAAAATCCTCACAACCTATTTCCTTTGAGCTAATCTAATGGCCATCCTTGATTTAGTAGTTGAGTTAACCAATTTCAATCTCAATCGAGCTTATTATTTAATTTGGGCTAAACCTTGAGATTCAATTCTTATTTAATATAATAGGATTTTTGTATTTGCTATCTTTCTGCTAGTTGTTCTTGCTGGAGATGTGGCTATTCTCTCTTATGATTCAACACTATGTGGCTATTCTGTCTTATGATTCAACACAATTAATGCTGCCTTATAAAGATGTTACTGCGGAATTGATGCTTACCGAAAGATCAATTTCAATTCCCATTGCCTGACTTGGAAATTTATCCAGCATGTATGTATACCGAAGGAAGTTGTGGTCCAGGGTTGCAGCGATGAGGCACTGTTTTGCAGGTAGGTACTTGATGGCATGAGCTAGGCTTATATTGATGTCCTGGACCTTGGAGCTAATCTAAGCTAGCATTTGGTGCTCAATTTTAATCTGTCTCCTTGGTTTCTTTGGGACCCATTCAGTTTCTATGTTGCTTAGTTTTGTGCTAGTCCGGTCTTAAATCAAGAACTGATCAAAGTTCAGCCATGCCACTTTGGATGGGATTTGAGTCATCTTGTATGAAACTATTTTCATCAATCAATTGCGCTGCTACGATAGCTAATGAATGTTCTACCGTTGGCTATTACTATTTTACTAGACCAGATTATGGACTTAGTGATTTGGTTTAAGATGACAAGTTTGGGATCATTCAAAGATTTGAATGTTTGAAGTTGGTGTGTTTAGTACCTTTCTATTTATTTGCAATTCATCCATAAGCTTTGGGATCTTGTCAAACCATAATGCCTAGGTTCCAGTTGGTTGGCATTCTATGAGATTCTTTTTGCTCCCTTCTTTGAATATTTTTTTGTGCACTGGTGTAGAACTGTACATGATGTCTTGCTTGGAGGAGATTTATGTATCATGTTTGTATGCTCTGGTGCAAGACATATGGAGATTGATTTAAAACAATGTGTGGTAAACAATTTGTTTCATTAAATGCTTCGAAATATGTCTAATTTGTACTCGAGGGTATTGTATATACATCTGAGATGTCTAAATGTTCATATAATTAGCTCCCCATTGCTGATTCTTTAGATTCCAATTTTCCGTAAATCTTGTTGTGATATTTCATATTAGACCAACATTACATAATCTAGAGCATGTCAAGTTACCTATGTTTACTTGTAACGAACAAAAACTCACATGTGTGCAAAACACTCAGCAGAAGGAGGATAACAATGGCGTCAGTCATGCACCAGCCGCTGCCGCGTTGTCCATTGGGGCATGCAACTAGCTCGCTGATGCCTCTGGCGTGGGAAGAGAATGTCGGGGAAGTTAATTGCAGCTGCAAACCGTAGTGTGGTAGCAGCGAGAACCTTTGGTCTTGGCCTTGAGCTGTCCAGTCCAATCCGGTAACATTTTTCCTTCTCATTTGTTGGTTATGTTGTGTATTTCTTAAATTATATGTAGCCATGTATCATTACACTCTGGTAGAATTTTTCCGGTGGGCACTGTCCTAAAAATATTCAGAATGGTAGCTAGCTGTTGTGTTTTGCATAACATTGGTTCAGGTTGAGGTCGGCATGACCGCAATGACCATTTTGTTACATGCTTGCTGTTGGTGGCACACATGCTTGTTATAATCGTATTTCAGGAGGTCTGATTTGATATATAAGCCTAGTTGTACTTGTTGGAATTTTTTAATTCTGAGTCACGGGAGTGGACATGTGCTTGGTATTTGATTACCTGAGATCACACAATTGGATAGGTGCTTGATCTTTCATTACCTGAGATATGGTGACGCTTCTATGATTTGGGCAAAGTAGGATATGTCATGAAATGTGTGTTGCACAAGTGTAGTAGTAGCAGTCGCACTTGACTTGATGTGCATGTAAAGTTTATCATATCTATCGTTTTTTCCTGATAGTAGCTAGCCGATGTGCATATGCTATAGCTGGTGCTGGCCCTGGCTGCTGGTTCTGGCTGGATCCGAAACATGTAATGGTGCCAGAGCTGGCACTTGCATTGGTTTCACCATCGATCTATTTTTTTTTGCAATCTGTTCCTGAAAGAATCATCTTACATTCCTAGTCGCTTGAGCATGATTCATGGACTGAGCTTCTTCTTCGACCAACGGTAGCTGGATGCAGAGCTGGAGCGTCTTCAAGGGCTTATCTAACAGGTAATGTACCATCATAAACACTGTTTTCCTGTCTTGCCTTTTTTTCTCAAGGGATAACGAAAATGTGTGCTCATGGATGCTAATAATTCTACGGAACACACTTCCTCCTGTAGCTTTACATCCCAACTCCCAAGTAGTTTCTAATTGTGTCCCTCATTTAAACAGCTGATGCTTATCTTGTTGGTTTGTGATTTTCAGGTATAGAAGAAAATGCCAAGACGACCTGAAGCAACTAGTTTATGTCCGTGTGATTTTTCTGGTCGCTTTGGAGTCTGACCCTGCCCGGAAAGCTGGCTTGGCCTTGGCGGTGCCACTGCTGGTGATGTGCTGCCTGTTGCATGTGTGTGATACTACTGTTTCGGTCCTTGTAGTGTCATCTTTTTAATGCTCCAGACCAGGGAGTTTTGTAATGCTCCAGACCAGGGAGTTATAGTTATTGTGTAGCTAGATGTAACCCGTGGTACGTTTGCATTCTTTGGTACTTGACTAGTGTTTTTGTCTGGCCAGAATTTGCAAATCATGTGGGTTATTTTAAAAGATATGATTTGTGTTGCGTACACAGTAAATGTTAAAAAAAGAGGAAAGGTTATGCCAATATTTTGAGCACTCGTTGCTATCTATTTTTCTGTTAATAATATGTCATCCATAATCAAGCTGAGCTTGCTGCTAGGCAGAGGAAATCGATTCAGTTATGTGATGGCCGGACTCTGATTAGCTGATGTGCATGTAATAGAGCATGGCTGTCTCGCCGGCAGTGCAAGGAGTCACGAAGAGGTAGGTGGAGCAGAGTGTTGATATTGTGGTGATTGTAAAATCTACCGAGACTGCATTTGTTTAGGCCATATAGAAGCAAGAATTAACCATATATCAAGGCGAGTGGTCGATGAGCAACAAGCTAGTAGCATGGTAGTAAGTAGGAGCTGATCAATTCCTAATTACCAAGTTGGCTTAGAGCATGTCTAACAGACCCCTTAAAATTCTGCCCCGTATAACATGAGTAGAGGGCCCTGTATTCGGTTTTGATCGGCCGAACACTCGTCCGAGCTAGCAGACCCAGTATTACTAAACTGTAAAAGAGCATATTCCTAAAATATGCCAAATTATTATTTTTTTCTTTTTTCCTCTTCTTCCTCCTCTCCTTCTTCCTCCTTCAGCCCCACTGCCCCTGCCCCTGCCCCGCCCGCTCGCCACCCCTGCCCACCGCCACCGGCCGGCCGCCGCCCCCGCCGCCGCCCCTGCCGGCGCCCACGCCCGCCACGGCCCTCGTCACCACCGCCCACCACGGCCTCCGCCAGCCACCGGCCGTGGGCAGGCCGCCCCCGCCCACCACGGCCCCGTCTCCACCGCCCACCACGGCACCCGCCCACCACGGCACCCGCCCGCCACAGCCTTGGCCACCACGACCTCCGCCCGCCACAGCCTTGGCCACGGCCGCCCTCGCCCTCCACGGCCGCCCCCGCCCGCGAGAAGACCTGCAGGCACTGCAGCGCGGCAGCCATGGACGCGCGGCGGCGCGGCGGAGGTGGTCGCACGTTTCTCCAGCGGAAGCAGTTGCAATTTGGTGAAGATTCAGCGCGCCACAAGTGAAGGGTTGGCCCTGTATTCAGCCTCCCACCCTGTACTTGTAAGGGGCGAGGAGCCGCCCCGTAGTCAAAACTGTAAAAATTCGATACGGGGAGTTGATTTACGGGGTCTGCTAGACGGCCGGGTAGAGCTCTACCCCGTAGTGCATGAATTGAGTTCAACATGAATTACGCTACGTGCCTAGTGAGTTGCAGGTTGTGCTTCTCGTTGATCCGGTGGAATTATGGAGAAGCACGGTCCATATTAACTAGGTCCAGTGAACTGACCAGCCCGCCCACCCTCCCGTAATTACAGGTCATTTAATCACCACAGATCTCATCATCCCTCGCTCCCCACAATCAATGGGAAGGTGAATCAAGAGTTAAGCGAAATTAGCAGCGAGTACCTCTCGTCTTCTCCTCCTTCCCGCTCGTGCCTTCCTCCTCCAAATTTCAAACCTCTCTAGTTCGGCTCTATAAGTAGAATCCCTCGCCACACACCGCGTGTGGGTTGCGCGTGTGACTATGACTTAGACTTAGACTTTTACTCGTCGAGGAGAGGTAAGGTGAGGTGAGGTGAGCGCCATGGCCGGCGGGCGGACGACCCGACGACATCGAGGAGGAGCTGTGATGGCGACCGAGATCTTCCAGCACGCAGGTAATCCATCCATCCCGATCTATTTCTCCTGGTTTTCATCTTTTGTTGGCCTTCAAGTTGTCTCACATCTTCAACCGAGTTGTGTATAGTTAGCACTTTTGCTAACTGAAACCTAACCACAAAACCACAAAATCATAAAAACTGAAATTCGGTTGGTTTTCGGTGTCAGTTCGGTTACGTGCCGTCGGACTTCCAGATTACCATTGGGTACCTGTGGGGCGGGTCGGTGAAGATAGCGTTGGATCAAACGAAACTCTGAATCTCAGCCGCCCTGCTTGCTCCCCCGACCCTCCGCCCGGGCCCACCGCCGCCGACGATGACGTCGGTCGCCGAAAGCCGATCTCCGGCCGTCGCCCCCACGCGGGTGACCGACATTGCTGTGGTCAGCAGTCAGCCGCCGAGTTCACCCCCAGGCCCCAGCGGCAGCAAGTATGTGCACTTGTGCAGGATACCACCCAGTACCCACCCAGCAGCAGCGCATCAACCACAGCCGCGCTTCGATTTCGTGAGAGGTACCACTGCAACAGTTCTGCACTTTTTTCCCGCCTCCTGTCTTCCCGCTCCCATTTTTCCCGCCATTTGTCACTACATATAGGTAGCCCGGCTTGGCCAGCATTATCACATCTCTACAATCTCTCATCACTCTCTCATGGCTTCCACCGCACCCACTCTAACCTACCAGCAGGTGGAGGAGCTTTGCGCCTCGAACTACCCTTGCCCTCCGGGCTACCGCGTCCCTGCCGGCTGGAGCCTAAGCGCCGGCGGCGTGCCGGTCCCTCCCGTCCCTCAGGGTACTGCGCGCCGGGCGGCCATCACGAACCACTACTACCTCGACCTCACGCCGGAGCAGCGGATGAATCCCCGCTGGCATCCCGATAACCAGCATACTTGGGACGCCTTCTTCATCAATCGGCGTGAGAGGGCGCTCGCCGGGTATGAGGAGGACGGTCCGCCTCCCGGAAACTTCCACGAGGCCAGCCGTCGGCTATGGTGGTACGGCCGGACTCTGCAGAGCGTCATGGACTACATCACGGCCGGCGATATCCCCCGCCTGCGCTACCCTCGGTTCGAGCCACGAGCGCCGCCCGACGACAGCGACGACAGCAGCGACGACGACGCCGGCAACTTAGAAGGCGACGACTACCAGTACAACGGCGGCGGCTATGAAGACTACGAGTATGCATATTATACGCCTAGGCAGGAGTATGACTAAGTCACTCCAAATTTCATGTATCATCAGTGCTATCTCGAGTCAATTGAATCATTCGAAAATTGACACCAAACACATCACGGGTAATATAATGCACATGATTCATTCAACAAAGTTTGGTACAATAAATTATTACACATCATTTCTTCCCTTGTGTCCCTGCTTGCTTACGATTGTGCCGTATCCATGGAGCATCCTCATCATTTAACTTAATGCTTGGGTCGGTGTTCACTTTGAAGGGCGGAATTTCAGCAAACATATTATAATCTTCTCGACATGTCTGTCTTGTCCTCCACTCCCACGATGTTTCTTTTCCCTGAAAGAACAATGTGGCGCTTTGGATCATCGCATGATGTACTGATCGTTTTCTTATCTTTCCGTTTCCTCGGTTTGCTACTCATGTCCTTCACATAGAAAACCTGAGCGACATCTTTCGCTAGGACGAATGGTTCGTCAAGGTAACCAAGATTGTTGAAATCCACCATTGTCATTCCGTATTGCTGGTCCACCTTTACCCCACCTCCTGTTAGCTTGAACCATTTGCACCGGAACAAAGGGACCCTAAAGGAGGGTCCATAGTCAAGTTCCCATATCTCCTCTATGTAACCATAATATGTGACCTTTTGCCCATTCTCGGTTGCTGCATCAAAGCGGACACCACTGTTTTGATTGGTGCTCTTTTTATCTTGGGCGATCGTGTAAAATGTATTCCCATTTATCTCGTACCCTTGGAAAGTCGTTATAGTCGAAGATGGTGTCTTGGCCAACATGTACAGCTGATCTACAACCTTATTGTCACTCATTAAATGTTTTATCAACCAACTGCCGAAAGTCTCCATGTGGGCCTTCCTAATCCAGGATTCAGGCTTCCCGGGGTTGTCCGAGCGTAAAATATTCTTGTGTTTCTCAAAGTACGGAGCCACCAAGCTGGAATTGGTCAGAACTGTGTGGTGTGCTTCAGTCAGAGAATGGCCGTCCATACATATCATTGATTTCCTTCCGATCGTGCCTTTTCCACTTAGTCTCCCCTCGTGCCGCGATTGAGGAAGACCAATCGGCTTAAGGTCAGGAACAAAGTCAACACAAAACTCAATTACCTCCTCATTTCCATAGCCCTTGGTGATGCTTCCTTCTGGCCTAGCACGGTTACGAACATATTTCTTTAATACTCCCATGAACCTCTCGAAGGGGAACATATTGTGTAGAAATACAGGACCGAGAATGGAAATCTCATCGACTAGGTGAACCAGGAGGTGCGTCATAATATTGAAGAAGGATGGCGGGAACACCAACTCGAAACTGACAAGACATTGGATCACATCGTTATGTAACCGTGGTAGAACTTCTGGATTGATTACCTTCTGAGAGATTGCATTGAGGAATGCACATAGCTTCACAATGGCTACTCGAACATTTTCCGGCAGGAGCCCCCTCAAAGCAATCGGAAGCAATTGCGTCATAATCACGTGGCAGTCGTGAGACTTCAGGTTTTGGAACTTTTTCTCCGCCATGTTTATTATTCCCTTTATATTGGACGAGAATCCTGACGGGACCTTCATACTGCTCGGGCATTCAAAAAAGATGACCTTCTCTTCTTTGGTCGGAGCGTAGCCGGCACGACCTTGAAACCGTTCCGGATGCCGGTCATCGGGGTCTTTCAAACTTTGCTTGGTCCTGCCGTGCTTCCTTTGTATCATTTGACTTCCCATACACGCCCAAGAAGCTTAGGATGTTCACGCAAATATTCTTCGTAACGTGCATCATGTCGATTGCGGAGCGGACTTCTAGGACTTTCCAATATTCTAGCTCCCGGAATATAGATTTCTTCTTCCACATGGCTACGTGCCCGTCAGCTCCCTTCGGAACTGATTGTCCGCCAGGACCCTTTCCAAAGATGACTTTCAAATCCTTGACCATATCAAATACCTCAGCACCGAGTGTGTTCCGCAGGCTTCGGCCGGTGATCTGCCTTGCCGTTGTAATGCTTGCCTTTCTTTCTTACTCGGATGACCTTTCGGAAGAAATCGACGATGCCCAAGGTACACGTTCTTCTTACAATTTGGCAAATGTACACTTTCAGTCTCATGTAAGCAGTGCGTGCATGCATTGTATCCCTTATTTGACAGTCCCGAAAGGTTACTAAGAGCAGGCCAATCGTTGATGGTTACGAAAAGCAACGCTCGTAGGTCAAATTCCTCTTCTTTGTGCTCATCCCACACACGGACACCAGGTCTGCCCCACAGCTGTAAAAGTTCATCAACTAATGGCCTTAGATACACATCGATGTCGTTGCCGGGTTGCTTCGGACCTTGGATGAGCACTGGCATCATAATGAACTTCCGCTTCATGCACAACCAAGGAGGAAGGTTGTAGATGCATAGAGTCACGGGCCAGGTACTATGGCTGGAGCTCTGCTCGCCAAAAGGATTCATGCCATCCGTACTTAGACCAAATCTTATGTTTGTTGCGTCAGCTGCAAAATCTTTGAACTCTCTGTCGATCTTTCTCCATTGCGTTCCATCTGCGGGGTGTCTCAACTCCCCGTCCGACTTACGGTCCTCTTTGTGCCATCGCAACAACTTGGCATGCTCTTTGTTCCTGAATAGACGTTTCAACCGTGGTATTATAGGAGCATACCACATCACCTTGGCGGGAACCCTCTTCCTGGGTTTCTGGCCCTCAACATCGTCGTCACCAGGGTCATCGCCTCTGATCTTATAACGCAATGCGGTGCATACCGGGCATTCATTCAAATTCTCGTATTCACCGCGGTAGAGGATGCAGTCGTTGATGCATGCATGTATCTTCAGAACCTCTAAACCTAGAGGGCAGACAACCTTCTTTGCTTCGTACGTAGTGGCGGGCAACTCGTTATTCTTTGGAAACATATTCTTCAACATTTTCAGCAAGTTTTCAAATGCCGAGTCAGCTACACCTGCCCGTGCCTTCCATCTCAGCAAATCCAGCGTGCAGCCCAGCTTTTTCAGACCGTCATCGCATCCGGGGTACAGCGCCTTCCTGTGATCCTCTAACATGCGATCCAAATTCTCCCTCTCTTTTTCAGTTTCACAGCGTCTCCGTGCATCAGCAATGGTCCGACCAAGATCATCAACGGGATCATCACGTGCCTCTTCTTCACCTTCCCCTTCACCTTCCCCTTCACCTTCAGCATCCTCCATGAAAGTATCACCGAAATGAGCAAGATAGCTTTCATCGATGAAATCATCCCCTTCTTCATCTTCTTCCATTATAACCCTCTTTTTCCATGCTTGGTCCAACAATTATAGCTTGGCATGAAACCGTGCCGAAGCAAGTGCATGTGAACATCTCTTGAGGAAGAGTAACCATTCTGATTCTTACATTTAACACATGGACAGATAACAAAACCCCCTGCTTGTTCGCATTAGCCACTACGAGGAAATCTTTCAAACCCGTACTGAACTCGCCGGAGAGTCGGTTACCGTACATCCATTGTCGATTCATCTGCATTATTATAATATAAAATATATAATTAACCATCATGCATTTGTTAAACTAACTAGCTACAAACAATATAAATTAAACAATGAACTACACACATGCACATGCACATTTTATCAACGACACATCAAAGGTTCAAGTTGCTAACCGCGATCAAGGAGAAAAAAATAAATGAGAAAGCTCAAGTGTGGCTCCAACACTTCATATCATGTTTGTTTCATGCTCTTGGGGCATTTCATCAAACACCTTATGTGCATAAGAGGAACCAAAAGCAAACCTAACACCCACTTGTGAAGTTTGTGAAGAGAATGGCACCAAATGGCTAAGTGTTGGCTGCTGGATGGGTATATATAGGGGGGGGGCTTTAGTCCCGGTTGGCCTGGCCAACCGCGACTAAAGGCCTTCGGGCACCTTTAGTCGCGGTTGGCCAGGCCAACCGCGACTAAAGACCCCCACATGCACCGGCTGGCCACCGAGCGCCCTGGGCCCAGGCCTTTGGTCGCGGTTCGCCTCCCGAACCGCGACTAAAGGTACCATTAGTCGCGGTTCCTACAGCTTCGCGACTTATGGGGCTCACCCGAAGCCTGTTTTTCTACCAGTGCCACCACGGCCTGCACATATACAGCAAGGCAATAATTGCAAGAAGGGGATTGGAAAATTTGGTAGGCTAGATCGTTCTGTTGTACTAAAGAGCAATTCCAAATCTTACCTAATGATCTGAAGAGATACTTAACCAGTGGATAGACCTAATGATAATGTTTCTGAACATGGATAGCTTTGCCTTTTATTTCCAGGTAAATGACATACTTCAACGCTGCCCAGATCTCATGGATCGATTTAGCGAGTTCTTGGAACATTGTGAAAATATAGGTAGACCACATATATTAGTCATTTGTGTAGTTCAGTTTGTTGAACGCACTTTCTCTGTACTAGATTTTATTATGTTGGGTTCATTTTTTCATTTCTAAATACTTCTTCCATCCATAAATAAGTGAGTCAACCTTTTTTCTAGATATGGAGGTATCTATATTAAAATACATGTAGATACATCATCCGCATCTAGACATAAATAAGTTGAGTCACTTATTTATGATCGAAGGGAGTTGTTCTTTTAATCCGTAGATGGCTTTCCGGATGGTGTCATCAATAAAAGTAAGTGATCTATTACTTCCTCGCCGACTGCCTAGGTGGTCGCCTCGGAGGTCCTGAAAAGCTGTCCGTGCTGGCAACTGGCAGCTTATGCGTGGCATGTTATTTGTATTGTCAAGTGGTAGTCGACGTTCCATTTTTGTAGTGTGCAATGCCGATGATCTTGTGTGTGCTGGAATTTCACATGTGCTGTGTGCATTTCTTTATTAGATATGTGATTTGAATGTGCTGCAGAAAATAGGAGAGGTCGTGCCCATTTTTTGATAGTCCTGCTAGTTAACTGGATTTTACTACAGAAGAGAAAATTAAGATAACCAAATGCGTACCTAGCTAGCTAGACACAATTGATCCAATGAGCATGTTGATTGATTTCGGGAACGCGCGCAGGGAAGTTATGGCTTGTAGCTCCTTAGAGCAAGAACAATAGTGTAGCCGGCAGTCGGCTATAACAATTTGTCACATCATCTATAGTCAACTTATAGCTAGCATGTACAATAGTAAGCTATAAAAATGTATTACTTTAACAATACATGATCCACCATTTAGTCTCACATAGTGCTTAGGAGCACGTGCTAGAGCTGGCTATTAGATAGTAGCCCACTTCTCTTCTCTCTCCTAATCTCTCTCCTCCAACTAAGCAAACATATAATATTTTATCTCTTATAGCCAGCTGACTGTACCTTATTGTACTTGCTCTTAACTTGTTGCAGAAATTCCGCTGATAGAGTATAGTAGTATATGAACCGTCTTCACCCCAGGCAATCCCGCAGAATTCCCCCAATTCTTCCTAAACCTATCCAGCTTCCACCTGTCACCTCGAGCGGCGCCATGGCCCTCGCGTCCTCCTCTCCATTCCCAGCGCCGCTCCGGCGCACCATCTCCATCCGGTCCTCCTCCTCCATCCCATCTCACGGGTGGACACAGATCGACGCTCACGACTGCCGCATCGGCGAGCTCGCCGGTGGGAGACTGATAGAGCAGCGTCGATCCAACATGACGCCATGCGGTGGCCATCGATGAGCCACGGAGGGCTGCAGATCGATGCCGTCGTGGCTGCGGCTTCCCACCAAGCTAGCGACTGCGGGACGGCTAGCCCATGGCTTCCTCGCATCACTACAGGAACGCGCCGAGACGCCGACGGCTAGCTGCCCTCGGCGTATGCCTCGCGAGCCGTCGGCATAGCATACGCCGAGGGCAGCCCTCGGCGTAGCTCCTCGGGCTAGATGGGCCTCGGCGTAGGCCTTTTTGCCCTCGGCGTAGCCTGGCCGTCGGCGTAGCAGTTGCTACGCCGAGGGCAGCCCTCGGCGTAGACAGGCCGTCGGCGTATATTTCGAATATTCAAATTTTAATTTTTTAAAAAAAAATAATAAAAAAGTTAGTATTTTTTCTTTTTTTTTCTCCTTATTTTTTTATTTACTTGTTTATCACACTTTGAACTCTAGGTATAGACTTAACTCTAAGTTAAATTACAACTTCCCAATCGGTCACCCATCCTCACTCTACTCCAGTCTCAGCACGCTTAACTTCCTGGTTCCATTCGGGTTAGCTTCCATTAAAGAAATGACACCTTACTGATAATATTACCTTATCACTCCTATTAACCCTTGGAACGTGATGTCACAACTTTTTATTTTTTGAATTTCAAAAAATTACTTAAGCAAACAACAATTAATATATAAGTAATAATAATATAGAATTCAAATAACAATAAATGATTTTTTGTCTTTTATTTAATATGGAACAATCAATATTTTTAAATCCATAAATCGGAATATGGTAAATAATATGTCTAAATCGATCAGAAAAATGATAGGAATCCAAATATAACATCCATATCATCTTTTGAACCTAAAAAATGAGAGGAATCCAAATATAACATTCAGTTTGCCATCTGGCCCAAAAATGCCCCTGGGAGGTGCGGTATGGCCGTACCGGGCGCGCGGGTGCACCCGTTCGCCAACGCGCTAAACCGAAAAAATTAGCACATAAAATGATGTGTCGTAGACCTAAAAATATTTTCCCAAAAATTATCGAGCAACGGAAATTGTACCCCTAGTTCAAATCCGGTCAGTTTCCAACGGATTCGGTGGGACACCGGAGCAAGCCGCAGAGATTTTTAGATGGCTAGCGCGCGCATATGGCATGTGATAGGTGGTGCTTAGGCGGTCTCCTACCACTGCGCGGAGGTCTCACGCTATCACCTAACTTGTTCCTTGTAGCTGTTTCACACAAAAAAGCCGTTTCCACACCCCGAAAATGAAAATACCATCGCCCGATGGTCGGATTGGAAATCCGCGACCGGGGCCTTGCTTCTCTTCCCAGGGACCACACACGTGCCAAATATGGCCTCGTTCCGAGAAACTATGCGGTGTCATATGCCGTTTCCTACTCATTTCCCCTAAAAGCCATAGAACTCCGAACGTGATAGCCCTGTTCGTGAAGAGTTTTTCAAAATAATTACCGTATCCCAATTTTGACTTTTGGAGTGGTTACTAGGACACATAAAATGATTCTATGTGAAGCCGCGGGACTTTCTGACTTTGTATAAATTGTCATCTGGCAAAAACGGGGCTCCTGGGAGGTGCAATATGGCTGTATCGGGCGCGCGGGTGCACCCGTTCGCCAACGCGCTAAACCGAAAAAATTAGCACATAAAATGATGTGTACTAGACCTAAAAACATTTTCCTAAAATTTATCGAGCAACGGAAAGTGTACCCCTAGTTCAAATCCGGTCAGTTTCCAACGGATTGGGCGGGACACCGCAGGAAGCCATAGGGATTTCCAGATGGCTAGTGCGCGCATATGGCATGTGATAGGTGGTGCATAGGCGGTCTCTTACCACTGCGCGTAGGTCTCACGCTATCACCTAACTTGTTTCTTGTAGCTGCTTCACCCGTTTCCTACTCATTTCCATCAAAGTTTTGGACATATGAATTATTGTGACAAACTTCATTATTCAGATATGCATGATTTTGATATAAACGGATTGAGGATGTTTTCCTGAAAATTTTGATACCTTATATGCATTTTTCTGACAACGTATGAATTAGTTACGATTTTTTCAATTTTGTACAAATTTAAAAAAAGAGCTACCCCGAGGGTGGCCGTCGGCGTAGAGCCAAGAAAAAAATGCGAGGAGGCTATGCCGAGCGCTGCCGTCGGCGTAGCCCTGCCTTACGCCGAGGGCTTTTATATGCCGAGGGTGGCCGTCGGCGTATCATGGCCTACGCCGAGGGCGCAGCTACGCCGACGGCTCACGCCGTGGGCTGACTTGGCTAGGGTCTACGCCGAAGGCCCCGACTTTTGGCCGTCGGCGTAGAGAATGGCCGTCGGCATCTTCAGCCATTCCTGTAGTGCATGGCCCTGAGACTGAGAGGCCTCGTCGTCCTGTTGATGGTTGCCACGTACCGTCCGCAGGATGCTGCTCTGGTATAACCAATTCCTCCTTGTGATCGAACTTATTCCTTTCAATACCATATATATATGCATGTACGGCCGTAGGGCTGGCTGCTAATAGTTAACAAGATTTCATCTTGATTTGTATCTCTACCCCGTGCAGATCTCGATATAATTAGTTGGAGCAGAGTTGCAACAGCTCTTCACATTTGGTTGGTTGTAGGCAAGGTATAGATCGATGCAGTAGATATATATCATGTATGGAAGCAGATCGAGCTGCAACCGCTGTGACGTACGGTTTCATATCGTGCGTACAAGGGTTCCCCGGCCCAGTGCTGAAAATTCTGTGTTGTACTAAAGCCATTCTTGTTGCTCACTTAGTATTATACTAATAAAAAAATGTAACACTGAGGCACTGTTGCATGAATGTTTCTTGTATGTCAGAAGTGACAGGGTTTTGTAGTTTTATTTGTTGATACCGGGAGTGGTCTTTTTGGATCAATTCTTCTCCAGAATAGTACTATATGCTAGCAAAAGTAAACTGTGTTGTCTATGCATAAACTAATTAATGATTTATGAGTTGCGGAAATGGTGTTTGATTAGTATCTTTTTGGGCTCAGTTATCAAGTTATAAATGAAATAGGGAGTGATGAGATACTATCTTAGTATCTTGACGCACACCTAAAACCTACCAGTGTCTACGCTCTGGTGGTTTAACTACCTGTGTTATCAAGTTAGCTCGAGTTTTACAGGATAAAGATTGCCATACATGACACTAATATACTAAACAAAATTTATCTTATGAGATATTACTTGTCGAATCTTAGTAGCTATATTCCTACTAGAACCCATCTTCTACCTGAACCACGCTTGGACTGAAATGTATGTGTCCAACTTCATGATATCAGATGCAGCGGATGGAAGCGACACACGACGGCGATGCAAAAGGCATGGCGGTTCAGTCCCGGACGTTCACCCCTTGGTTCGGCTTCGACTAGTTGATCTCCCTGGTAGGTAGCACGGCCACCGAGCCATGACGATTCTGTTTCCTGCCTCCACTGTGCGGTACCACTTTGTTTTGTGATGATCTCGATTGGTCATCTGGCCCATGAGCCATAGTGTTGATCTGTTGAGGTTTCTATGTAGCTGGGATTTGATCACCTAGCTATTGGTGGTGTGCAATGTTTATTTAGTTGGTTTCAGGAAAATTTACTTAGCTTATGTAAGCCCAAGTATTTTATTTCTATTGATCCCTCTTTTAAAACTTTGGTAATTGAGGGAATGAATTTCAATGGTAGGTACATGAGGTATAGTTAGTTAAAGGGGTACTGTTTCACATATGTTTAGTCTTTGCTTGGCGCCTTAGTATTTTTAGCTGTAGGTTCAAAGCTGGGTTCATATTGTCTCCAAATCTGGAACTTGCTATATATGTATATTGGAAGGCTTTTATTTATCTTTACAAACTTGATCGGCTTTTCTAAAAGTACATCTAATCAAGTATAAGTGGACATTTGAAATGTACAATGGTATGAGTACTTTTTAATGTATTCTTGTACCATCCATATTTGCAGCTAGAGTGTGTATATGAGGAGGCTGTCCTGTAAAATTGGAATTGCCTTTAATGCCTTGATCCAACTTTTTAATTAAGGAGACGTAATTAGCTTCAGTTCTAAATGATTTGACATATTCCTACAACGAAAACCACCTTTGCGTGGGCAAGTAAATACATACTCCCTCTGTCTCAAAATAACTGACTCCACTTTGTCTATATGTGAATGTATCTAAATGCATGTTAGGTGTAGATACGTCTGTATCTTGTAAGTTGACTCACTTGGATCTATTTGAGATAAAAGGAGGGGAGGAAACAATCCATATTTTTGTTTAATGCTCAATTTACTGCCGCCCTCAAGTTCAGATTCAGTTGATTTCTAGTGTTCATATTCATGTAGCGTTTAACTAGTAGACCATGTACAATTGCTTCTTTACTTTTGACCAATTCGCGTGCCTGATGCAATCTCGTACTTTTGCAGATTGTAGTAAAATCTGGTTTCTTATTCCACTGGTGATTTGACATGCTGTTTATTTTGTGAATGTACTCTGATACTATGATATGCATTTCTCTTTTCATGTTTTAACAAGTCCAATTCACAAGAAAGCTCTAGGCTCCTTGTTTGAAATATTAATTTCCAAGAACTACCTTTGCTCTGTAGGTTTCGATCAGCACATGGCATCACGTTTTTATGTTTGCTTGCAGTAAACAAAGTTGTGTAACCTTGTTATCTTGTAATTGCAAGCAGGAGGAGATTTTGGTGGTGTCCTTAGTTACCGCAAAGTTCCTATTGCCGGCTGCTGCGTCCTCCGTGAGGCCGCTTTGCTGCGGGACGGCACGACATCTAGTCTCCACATCCTTGCGTTCTCCGCCAACATCCTCGCCGGAAATAAGGCCACGCCCGTCGAGGCCATGCAGCCGGTGAGACATCTCATCATTCGTCTTAAGCGCTTGTTACAGGAGGCTCCACAGGTGTAGAAAGTAAGTTGGCGGCGCTAATTTACTAGTTCATGATTGGATTCTGCCAGTTGTCGTTTGTAGAATCATGTCTGCATGGCTTGGCCAGATTTGTCTGAGTAGAGGCTTACACAAAATTTGTGTGCAAGGTTGGATAGTAGTTCGGATGTGGATGCTTACCTGATGCAAGCGGCTAGATAGTTCTAGAAGAGAACTAAATATAACCTCCGTCCCAAGGAATAAGGCATACGCGTATTTCAAGACGAACTTTGACCATAAAAATTGAGCAACAAAATATTGATTATATTATATGTAATTAGTATCGTTGGATTCGTATTGAAAAACACTTTCTAATGATTCTAATTTCGTACAAACAATCTTTATATATCTGAATCAATTCTTGGTCAAACAAAGTTCAATAAAGAAAGTTGTGTAATCTTGTAATTGGAGGAGACATAAGTTCTAAACTACTTGGGTTATGTAAATAATCAGGTATAGCATTTGGCAAGCAAGTTCTCACACTTCTCTGGATTGTAAAATTGTTCGTTTTCTCATTCCATGGTGATTTGAGTGTTGTTCACTATTCATATTTTAACAAGTACCAGTCAAAAGAAAGCTCCTAGAATCTGGAAATAACTTATCCAAGAACTAATTTTGCTGTGTAGGATTTTATCTGCCCATGGTATCACGTTTTTATGCGGCATTAAGATTCTTTTGTAATATTGTAATCTTGTAACTGCAGTTGTAGAAGATGGTGTCGGTGTCCTTCACCACCGCCAAGTTCCTGGCGATAGCAGCTGTGTCATCCGTGAGCCCTATCTACCGCGCGCCGGCGCGCAACATCTGGGCTCCCTAGCTCCTAGTGGTCACCGCCAGAAACAAGGTTGCGTCCTCTGATGTGTGCAGCCTGTGAGACTTCTCATCTCTTGTCTTCGGAGCATGTTGCAGGACAGCTACACAGGTGTAAGAAAAAGAACTGTCATGGCGTTGCTGTTTACTGCTCTCAATTGGATTCTGGGATCTGTCATTTGTAGATCCAGGACTGCATGACTTGGTTCAAAATTTGTTTGAGTGGAGGCTGGCACCAACTTGTATGCAATGTTAGATAGTAGTTTGGATGTGAATGCTTACCATACCTAGCTAGTAGCATGTAGCTCCCTAACATGCTTTCCTCTGCTAATGATCATTCATGTGATAGTGTCTCTTGTTGTTGTTAAATTAGAGATCCAATGTTGCATTATATTAGAGGATATAGAAGTACTACACTACCGGTTATGTAAATATAATCAGGGTTAGTATTTGGCAATAAGGATTGACATAGTAATAAGGCTAAGAATATAGTCAGAGAAGTTTTTCAAGTCAATAATACTGATTAGTAAATATGGGCTGAAAACAGTGGTGGTTGTTCAAAGCGAGGTGTTAGTAGTTTATCTAGTTGTATTTTTGTGTTGTCTTGTCCTCTGTAGTTTATTGTAGGTATAGCTTGATATCCCGAGCGGAATGAATGATAACTACACATTGGTATGATTTTTTCAAATATATCCCACTGTCCCATTCTACCATTGGTCAACTTTGTGACCACAATTGCAAAACTGCTATGATGAATCATGAAATCAACACCGCATGTCAAACCTAGATATGCCAATGTATTGATGAGAAGATATTTCATATTCTGAGCTAATTTTTTTTGTTTAATTGCTCAGTTTCTACATGCATGTTTTGTTCATAAACAAAGAGTTATGTTCCTTTGGTGTTGTCTTAGTTTGTTCAATTGGTATCTACATTTTTTAATTATTGTCTACATGATTAGTTTACTTTGATGAAGAGTGGAGTTCCCCTTTTGTAAAAACTGTTTCTTTTTTATTTATCGGAAAATTAGCTAAGGTTATAAATACACAAAACTTTTTAATCTTTTTATGAGTTTCTATGTTATCTAGATGGAATACATCTTTTGTTATTCAGGCATATTTACTAATATGATGGAGCAATGCTCCTGTGATTCTTAGTATTTAAGACCTTGATAATACCTCCACACATTTTCTGGTTGTCCATTTTATTAATTGAAAGTAACTCCACACATTTTCTGGTTGTCCATTTTATTAATTGAAAGTAACTCCACACATTTTCTGGGTGTCCATTTTATGTTCATGTAACTCCTACATTGTTAGCATTTAAGACACATGTGGGCAGCGGCAGGTTCAGCACCAATGACTTTCTCCATTTGGACGACACCGGGGACAAGAGCGGGCTATGGCGACTCGTAGTAAGGTGTGTCCTGCTACCTTTTTTTCATAACTTTGTGCTTTTTCGGTGCTGCCCGTGCAACCCAATATCCCGGCTTGATTCCCGTTGTTAGTTCCTTCTATACTCTTTTCTAGGTCCACTGGCATGTATCTAAAGTTCTGCTCATTTCTGCAGCATTAGGCCCTGGAGCACCACCTCTGCCTGACCTGCTTGCGCCGGCAACAACTCGTGGTGACACCGGCTGCCATGACAGAAGCGGCAAGGCGCCCAAGCAGCCACAACTGACGAGGCACTGGAGATGGATGAACTCCTCAATGTGTTCAATATGCCTGTGTCGATCTCACACGTCATGGTAAGCTACCAACCTGTGGTCCTCTCCGCATCCATACCTAAAAAGGCAAGATTTTATTTCTTGCTCATTCTTGTGGAGAGAAGGAGAAGAGCCTCAATTCTATGTGCTCACGCGAAATTTTTGTATTTCCATGAGAATTTTTATTAATGATCTACCCAATGAGATTAATCAATTGGTGATGTGCCCCAGTGCCCTGGTTTGCGTGAGATGGTGCCGCTGCTGGTGGATAAGGCGCTGGAGAATGTTCATCATGACATGTATGCCTTCAGGGATGATCGGATGTGTAAACCTTGCATTTGCACTTGCTTTGGTCCATGAAAGAGTTGTTTTGTACATGGCTAATTGTTTGCACTCGCTTAGACTTGTTCTTCCTTAGTTTGCTTGAGGTTGCGTGATGAATACATTATCTTTGTAATTTTCTGTCATTGGTAGCATTGCTCCAGTTTGTCTGACTTCATTACATGCTAATCTGGTGTTGTTCATGTTGGTTCCACTTGCATATGTAACTATGTAATTGAGCTTACTATATAGAATAGTAAATATGATTTATTATTACTTCCTAAAATTCTGATTCTTCCTTGTGTGTCTGGTCACATTTCTTACCAAGATTTTTTCACTTGTTACCCGTGAACATTAGCACATTAAGCTTTCTAGCATGCAGTGTTTTATTAGTTGATATGCCTTAATTTTCTCTTCAACAGGAGCTATGCACGCATGCATTTGAGGAATGTGAACTGCCGTAGTAAGAAGTAAGCTCTCACAACAATCAGGTGAGCAGTTAGGTACTGAGAACTAGAACCAGCTTTACTTATATAAATTGTGGTTCAGGTCTAGGAGCTAGCTAAGCTAGCATTCATTTCGTGCTCCATTTGATTTTTTCTTCACCTAGGCATAATCTCTAGCTAGCTATTTATCTACATAGATTAATTGAACCAGCAACCTGTTGTTGCTGCATGTACATTAAATGTGGCTAGTCAAGAAGCCTCACAACCGACTTCCTTGGAGCTAATCTAGTGGGATTCCTTGATTTAGTTGTTGACTTAATCAATGTCAATCTCAAACAGGATTATTATTTAATTTGGGCTAAACCTGGAGATTGAGTTCTTATTTAATATAAGCGGGTTTTTGTATTGCCATGTTTTGGATGTTTGCGGTTGTCGAAGATGATTTGGGCTACTAGATCAATGTGGCTATTCTCTCTTATAATTCAACACAATTAATGATGCCTTATAAAGATTAATTATGTTATTGATGAATTAATGCTTATGAAAAGATGAATTTCTATTCCAAAATTGTTTGGCTGAATTTGAAATTTATCCAGGGTTTGGAGCATGTATGTATACCTAAGGAAGTTGTGGTCCAGGGTTGCAACGCTGAGGCACCGTTTTGCAGGTAGGTACTTGAGGGCATGAGCTAGACTTGTATTGATGTCCTCGACTTGGTAGCTAATCTAAGCTAGCATTTGGTGTATGTCTCCCTGGTTCTTTTTTTGAACCCATTCATTGTCTATGTTGCTTAGTTTTATGCTAGCATGTTCTTTAATTGAGAACTGAGCTCTACCACCTCATTGTGGATGGGTTTGAGTTATCTTGTATGAAATTGTTTTCATCAATCGAGTGCACTACTACGACAGTAGTATTTTTTTTGTTGTTGACTGTTCTACCGCTGCCTATTACTATTTTACTAGACCAGACTATGGACTTAGTGGTGTGGATTAAGATGACAAGATTGCGATCGTTTGAGACTCTTTAGATTTGAAAGTTTGAAGTTGGTGTTATTGGTACTTTTCTCTCTGGTTTGCAATTCATCCATGAGCTTTGGGATCTTGTCAAACCATAATGCCGAGGTTCTAGTTGGTTGGCATTCTCTGACATTCTTTTTGCTCCCTTCGAATATATTTTGTTTAGTGCACAAGTGCAGAACTGTACATGATGTCTTGCTTGGAGTAGATTTATGTATCATGTTTGTATGCTCCTGTACAAAACATATGGAGATTGATTGAAAATAATGTATGATAAACAATTTGTTTCTTGAAATGCTTTCAAACTGAGGAAACCAAACAAGTAGTACTCGCGTATATACATTTGGTCTTGAATGTTCATATAATGAGCTCCCCATTGCTGGTTCTTAAGATTCCAATTATATGTAAATCTTGTTGTTACGTTTCATATTAGACCAACATTACATTACCCGGAGCATGTAAAGTTAATTATGTTTACTTGTAAAGAACAAAGCCGACATGCGTACCAAGCAGTCGGGAGAAGCACTAGAGCAATGGCGTCGGTCATGCGCCAGCCGCTGCCACCTTGTCCGTTGGGGTGTGCAACTAGCTTCCGTTGCCTCCGCCGACGGAAAGAGAACATCGGGGAAGTGAAGTGCAGCCGCAAGCAGCAAGCCGCATTGTTGTCAGAGGTGACCTCGATAGCAGGCGTAGTAGCGAGAACCTTTGGTCTTGGCCTTGAGTTGTCCGGTCCAATCGGGTAACGTTTTTTCTTGTCATTTGTTGGTTATATTGTGTAGGTATTAAATTTTTTGTAGCCATGCATCATCACACTCTGCTAGAATTTTTCTGGTGGCCGCTGTCATTAAAATATTCAGAGTGGTAGCTAGATGTTGTGTTTTGTATCATGTTGCTTCAGGTTCAGGTGGGATGAGCATTTGTTTCATGCTTTCCGTTGGTGGTACCGGCTCTAGCCTATTGGCATACATGCTAATCTGGTTGTTCATGGTGGTTCCACTTCCATAACTAACTATGTAACTATGCTTAATATATTAAATAGTAAATATGATTTCTTATTCCTCTCCAATTCTGATTTCTTCATTGTGTCTTGTCACAGTTCTTACCAAGAATTATGCAGGCATGCATTTGAGGAATGTCAACTAGTGTAATAAGAAGTGTGCCCACAACAATCAGGTGAACAAGTTAGGTACTAGGAACTAGCTATACAAATATATAAATTGAGGTTCTAGCTACTAAGCAAGCATTCATTTCCTGCTCCATTTGATTTTTTCTTCACCTGGGCACTCTACCTATCTATCTATGTGCATAGATTGATTGAACCAACAACCTATTGCTGCTGCATGTACCTTAAATGGGGCTACATGTTTACTTGTACACTTATTTTGAAATCGTCAAAAATCCTCACAACCTATTTCCTTTGAGCTAATCTAATGGCCATCCTTGATTTAGTAGTTGAGTTAACCAATTTCAATCTCAATCGAGCTTATTATTTAATTTGGGCTAAACCTTGAGATTCAATTCTTATTTAATATAATAGGATTTTTGTATTTGCTATCTTTCTGCTAGTTGTTCTTGCTGGAGATGTGGCTATTCTCTCTTATGATTCAACACTATGTGGCTATTACTGTCTTATGATTCAACACAATTAATGCTGCCTTATAAAGATGTTACTCGCGGAATTGATGCTTACCGAAAGATCAATTTCAATTCCCATTGCCTGACTTGGAAATTTATCCAGGCATGTATGTATACCGAAGGAAGTTGTGGTCCGGGGTTGCGGCGATGAGGCACTCGTTTTGCGAGGTAGGTACTTGATGGCATGAGCTAGGCTTATATTGATGTCCTGGACCTTGGAGCTAATCTAAGCTAGCATTTGGTGCTCAATTTTAATCTGTCTCCTTGGTTTCTTTGGGACCCATTCAGTTTCTATGTTGCTTAGTTTTGTGCTAGTCCGGTCTTAAATCAAGAACTGATCAAAGTTCAGCCATGCCACTTTGGATGGGATTTGAGTCATCTTGTATGAAACTATTTTCATCAATCAATTGCGCTGCTACGATAGCTAATGAATGTTCTACCGTTGGCTATTACTATTTTACTAGACCAGATTATGGACTTAGTGATCTGGTTTAAGATGACAAGTTTGGGATCATTCAAAGATTTGAATGTTTGAAGTTGGTGTGTTTAGTACCTTTCTATTTATTTGCAATTCATCCATAAGCTTTGGGATCTTGTCAAACCATAATGCCTAGGTTCCAGCTTGGTTGGCATTCTATGAGATTCTTTTTGCTCCCTTCTTTGAATATTTTTTTGTGCACTGGTGTAGAACTGTACATGATGTCTTGCTTGGAGGAGATTTATGTATCATGTTTGTATGCTCTGGTGCAAGACATATGGAGATTGATTTAAAACAATGTGTGGTAAACAATTTGTTTCATTAAATGCTTCGAAATATGTCTAATTTGTACTGAGGGGTATTGTATATACATCTGAGATGTCTAAATGTTCATATAATTAGCTCCCCATTGCTGATTCTTTAGATTCCAATTTTCCGTAAATCTTGTTGTGATATTTCATATTAGACCAACATTACATAATCTAGAGCATGTCAAGTTACCTATGTTTACTTGTAACGAACAAAAACTCACATGTGTGCAAAACACTCAGCAGAAGGAGGATAACAATGGCGTCGATCATGCACCAGCCGCTGCCGCGTTGTCCATTGGGGCATGCAACTAGCTCGCCGATGCCTCCGGCGTGGGAAGAGAATGTCGGGGAAGTTAATTGCAGCTGCAAACCGTAGTGTGGTAGCAGCGAGAACCTTTGGTCTTGGCCTTGAGCTGTCCAGTCCAATCCGGTAACATTTTTCCTTCTCATTTGTTGGTTATGTTGTGTATTTCTTAAATTATATGTAGCCATGTATCATTACACTCGGTAGAATTTTTCCGGTGGGCACCGTCCTGAAAATATTCAGAATGGTAGCTAGCTGTTGTGTTTTGCATAACATTGGTTCAGGTTGAGGTCGGCATGACCGCAATGACCATTTTGTTACATGCTTGCTCGTTGGTGGCACACATGCTTGTTATAATCGTATTTCAGGAGGTCTGATTTGATATATAAGCCTAGTTGTACTTGTTGGAATTTTTTAATTCTGAGTCACGGGAGTGGACATGTGCTTGGTATTTGATTACCTGAGATCACACAATTGGATAGGTGCTTGATCTTTCATTACCCGAGATATGGTGACGCTTCTATGATTTGGGCAAAGTAGGATATGTCATGAAATGTGTGTTGCACAAGTGTAGTAGTAGCAATCGCACTTGACTTGATGTGCATGTAAAGTTTATCATATCTATCGTTTTTTCCTGATAGTAGCTAGCCGATGTGCATATGCTATAGCTGGTGCTGGCCCTGGCTGCTGGTTCCGGCTGGATCCGAAACATGTAATGGTGCCAGAGCTGGCACTTGCATTGGTTTCACCATCGATCTATTTTTTTTGCAATCTGTTCCTGAAAGAATCATCTTACATTCCTAGTCGCTTGAGCATGATTCATGGACTGAGCTTCTTCTTCGACCAACGGTAGCTGGATGCAGAGCTGGAGCGTCTTTAAGGGCTTATCTAACAGTGTAATGTACCATCATAAACACTGTTTTCCTGTCTTGCCTTTTTTTCTCAAGGGATAACGAAAATGTGTGCTCATGGATGCTAATAATTCTACGGAACACACTTCCTCCTGTAGCTTTACATCCCAACTCCCAAGTAGTTTCTAATTGTGTCCCTCGTTTAAACAGCTGATGCTTATCTTGTTGGTTTGTGATTTTCAGGTATAGAAGAAAATGCCAAGACGACCTGAAGCAACTAGTTTATGTCCGTGTGATTTTTCTGGTCGCTTTGGAGTCTGACCCTGCCTGGAAAGCTGGCTTGGCCTTGGCGGTGCCACTGCTGGTGATGTGCTGCCTGTTGCATGTGTGTGATACTACTGTTTCGGTCCTTGTAGTGTCATCTTTTTAATGCTCCAGACCAGGGAGTTTTGTAATGCTCCAGACCAGGGAGTTATAGTTATTGTGTAGCTAGATGTAACCCGTGGTACGTTTGCATTCTTTGGTACTTGACTAGTGTTTTTGTCTGGCCAGAATTTGCAAATCATGTGGGTTATTTTAAAAGATATGATTTGTGTTGCGTACACAGTAAATGTTAAAAAAAGAGGAAAGGTTATGCCAATATTTTGAGCACTCGTTGCTATCTATTTTTCTGTTAATAATATGTCATCCATAATCAAGCTGAGCTTGCTGCTAGGCAGAGGAAATCGATTCACACTGGTAGAAAAATGGTCTTTAGTCGCGGTTCGCAACTGCTATTAGTCGCGGTTGCGCAACCGCGACTAATTAAGCGCGACTAAAGGCCCCCCCCCCCCCCTTTAGTCGCGGTTGCTTACGAACCGCAACTAAAGGCCCGTCCACGTGGGCGGCTACCGTGCGCCTGGGCGAAGGACCTTTAGTCGCGGTTGGTGTCCCCAACCGGGACTAAAGGCTATTTCGTTAAAAAATTTAAATTCATTTGGATTTCTAATTTCTTTTCACTCCGTTTTTTTTTCTTTTTTTTTCAGAATTTCTCTCATTTCAGTTATTTGCATAGCTTAGTCTCTATCTCTAACTACACTTATCTCTAGTCAAATTACTTACTCGTGGTCAAACTTCCCGCTCGGTCACCCATCCTCCCACTACTCCACCTCTAGCACGCTTAACTTCCAAGTTCCATTCCGTTCCGCATCCAAGTGCTTCGCGCGCATGTATGTGATAGTAGTATCATATCAATCCTATTAACATGTTGATCGATCTCATATTTCTTTATTGTTTGAATTTCAAATAATTATTTTAATAAACAAAAGTAATGATGTAATAATAATATTGAATAAATAAATAAACATTAACTTTTTAATTTGTATTATTTTTAATTTTATTAATTAATTAAATATATTTTTTGCCAAACCTAAAATCTAAAAATTTGAAAATCTAAAAATTGGGTAAAAATGATAGTAATCTTTATGCAGAATGAAATTATTAATTTTAGGTTTTAAAAAATTAAAAAAATATAAAATCCATAATTTACAGAAAAAACTAAAATCTTCCTGCTTTTGTATTTCCATTTGGAATTTTGAGAATCTAAAAATTGGCTAACCGGGTAAATCCCGGTGAAATCGGATGTAACTTTTTCCCAGGATTTTTTTGATATATTATACGTTTTTTTCCGACGTCGTATGCAAAAGTTATTGCGGTTTTACCATTTTTTAAACTTTTTTTGCAAAAAAATTGGAAATTCGAATTTCTTAATTTCTCCGAATAGTAGGTTGCATAACATACAAGAATCTGAAAACAATTTTTTTTTGAATTTTCTATCATTTTCTTTTGTATTTTACAAACCAAAAAAAGGCGATCCACGGGGGGGTGGTGGTGCAGGGTGCGTGGGAGTAAAAAAACTCGGAAAAACCTTTACCAACCGCGACTAAAGGGTACCCCTTTAGTCGCGGTTGGTGTCCCCAACCGCGACTAAAGGTTTTTCCGCCGGCCGCATCCCTCCATAGCCCTTTAGTCTCGGTTGGTGTTACCAACCGCGACTAAAGGGGTACCCTTTCGTCGCGGATGGAGCATTAGTCGCGGGTCGCCTCCCGAACCGCGACTAAAGCCCCCTTTAGTCGCGGTTCGAATATTTCCGGGACTAATGGGGGTGAACGGAAGCCTCTTTTTCTACTAGTGTCAGTTATGTGATGGCCGGACTCTGATTAGCTGATGTGCATGTAATAGAGCATGGCTGTCTCGCCGGCAGTGCAAGGAGTCACGAAGAGGTAGGTGGAGCAGAGTGTTGATATTGTGGTGATTGTAAAATCTACCGAGACCGCATTTGTTTAGGCCATATAGAAGCAAGAATTAACCATATATCAAGGCGAGTGGTCGATGAGCAACAAGCTAGTAGCATGGTAGTAAGTAGGAGCTGATCAATTCCTAATTACCAAGTTGGCTTAGAGCATGTCTAATAGACCCCTTAAAATTCTGCCCCGTATAACATGAGTAGAGGGCCCTGTATTCGGTTTTGATCGGCCGAACACTCGTCCGAGCTAGCAGACCCCGTATTACTAAACTGTAAAAGAGCATATTCCTAAAATATGCCAAATTATTATTTTTTTTCTTTTTTCCTCTTCTTCCTCCTCTCCTTCTTCCTCCTTCAGCCCCACCGCCCCCGCCCTGCCCCGCCCGCTCGCCACCCCCGCCCACCGCCACCGGCCGGCCGCCGCCCCCGCCGCCGCCCCTGCCGGCGCCCACGCCCGCCACGGCCCTCGTCACCACCGCCCACCACGGCCTCCGCCAGCCACCGGCCGTGGGCAGGCCGCCCCCGCCCACCACGGCCCCGTCTCCACCGCCCACCACGGCACCCGCCCACCACGGCACCCGCCCGCCACAGCCTTGGCCACCACGACCTCCGCCCGCCACAGCCTTGGCCACGGCCGCCCTCGCCCTCCACGGCCGCCCTCGCCCTCCACGGCCGCCCCCGCCCGCGAGAAGACCTGCAGGCACTGCAGCGCGGCAGCCATGGACGCGCGGCGGCGCGGCGGAGGTGGTCGCACGTTTCTCCAGCGGAAGCAGTTGCAATTTGGTGAAGATTCAGCGCGCCACAAGTGAAGGGTTGGCCCTGTATTCATCCTCCCACCCTGTACTTGTAAGGGGCGAGGAGCCGCCCCGTAGTCAAAACTGTAAAAATTCGATACGGGGAGTTGATTTACGGGTCTGCTAGACGGCCGGGTAGAGCTCTACCCCGTAGTGCATGAATTGAGTTCAACATGAATTACGCTACGTGCCTAGTGAGTTGCAGGTTGTGCTTCTCGTTGATCCAGTGGAATTATGGAGAAGCACGGTCCATATTAACTAGGTCCAGTGAACTGACCAGCCCGCCCACCCTCCCGTAATTACAGGTCATTTAATCACCACAGATCTCATCATCACTACTAGGGAAAAGCCTATAGGTGGAGGCAAGTTGTGCCGGCGCACCACCTTGTGCATGCGCCGGTGGAAAGGATTGCCGGCGCACCACATTTCAGCCGCGCCGGCGATGAAGGGATACTGCCGGCGCACCTCGGGGAAAGGCTCGCCGGCGCTATTTCCTGGCATGGCCCGGCCGATTCGGGCCAGGCCCAAGAATCATTGCCGGCGCACCGGCCCAGCGGTGCGCCGGTGGAAAGTTCTATTGCCGGCGCACCCCCGGGCCGGTGCGCCGGCAATGATTCTTGGGCCCGGCCCGGTTGTGATATAGCCGAAAGGGGTATATGTTGCCGGCGCACCATGGTCCAGGTGCGCCGGCAATAACCTGGCAGTTATTTCAGCCACCAACCAGCCCACTCACTCACACACTCACTACACTCCACTTCTCCACACAAACCCGAGCCTTCTCCCAACCCAGCTCATTTTTGCCCATTTCTATCCCCAATTTCACCAATTTGACCAAACAAAATCAAAATTTTTGAGCAAATCTTCCCTTCCTACATGCATCTCCCACATCCCCCTATGTAGATCTAGATCTACTATCCCGCATTGACCGCTCAATCTAGATCTAGATCTAGAAAGTCGGCTTCCATACGCCATTGTCGCGCGCGTCGTCTCGATCTTATCGACGAATATATCAAACAAATAGGTGATTAATGAACAAATTAAGGAATGAAATCGATGTATGTTGGACATTTGAAGAAAATCTCTCGTGTGTGGCATATATATATGTTGTGCTTGTGCTTGTGTGTGTTGGCGTTGAAAATGAGTTGCCAACGTTGCGCCGAAATGTTGATTCTTCAAGTTTCCGTTTCGGCACATTTCTGGCGCTCCTATGTCCTACCGTGTAGGAAGGTCATGCCGAAATTTTCCGTGAAAACTACCGACGGATGCATGGTTCTAATGAATTATGTAATCTTACCATGCAGGCGATAATGGTTATCGAGATGAGTGAAAGCATCGTGATGAGATATCTGAAACACGCGATCATCGACATGTATGAAAATAACCGCACGGAGGTATTGTGTCCGTGCCGGAGATGCAAACGAGGGAAATGGTTTGACCCGTATTCAGTGCAAGTTGCAGGGGCACCTGCTCACTAATGGTTTCATGCATGGACACACTCAATGGATGAGTGATGATGGCGCGGAGGTCAATGGGGCGACGGCGGCAGGTGGTAAAAATGGCCGGCAAGAAGGAGGGCATCATGATACCGATGACGATGAAGAGTTTGTCGCACATGACGATAACCTTGACGACGACAATAACCTTGACGACGACAATAACCTTGACGACGACGAAGAGGTGCCGCTAGCTTCGGCCGTGCGGGACCCTCATCTTCAAGATCTGCTTCTCGAAAAGACGAAAGGCGCCAAGCGGAAATCAAAGCTTGAGCAACTCGAGATAGACTCGAATACTCCGTTGTACGACTCAGGTCGCGGGTTGGGGGAGTCTCGCTTGAGAGTAGCTCTCGATGTGCTGCGAGATGAAGGCGAAACACGGATGGACGGACACAAGCGTCGACGACATCCCGGAATACGTGAAAGATCTCCTTCCTGCCGGAACACGTGTCCCGGTAGTCTAGCCGAGGCCAAGAGAATCACGTGCCCTCTCGACTTACCCCACGAAAAGTATCACGCCCGCATCAACGACCGTATCATGTATCGCAAGGAGCACATGGACAAGACCAAATGTCCCGTGTGTGAAGCTGAACGGTACAAGAAAGGGAAGAAGAAAGCTCCTCGGAAAGTTGTGTGGTACTTCCCGCTCGCCCCCGGCTTCAACGGTTCTACGCGGACCGCAAGGAAGCAAAGCTCATGCGCGCGGCACGCAGAAAGAAAGGAGGCAGTGTTGAATGATAAAGAGCGGATTGAGCACCCAGTGCCGACGCACCCTTCGGATGCAAGCCGGTGGAAAGCATTAGACAATGAATTCGGAAGTTTTGGGGCAGATCCCGTAAACATCGGGTTGGGTGCGAGCACGGACGGATTCAATCCGTTCGGAAACCAGAGCAGCACACATAGCACATGGCCCGTGTTTGTATGGATCTACAACCTCCCGCCCTGGCTGTGCATGAAGAGGAAGTACATACAGATGAGTATGCTAATTCAAGGGCCGACACAGCCAGGAAACGATATCAACATGTATCTCGAACTATTAAAGGAGGAGCTTGAAACGTTGTGGGCGGAGGAAGGGGTAGATACATGGGACGCCGTCGCGGAAGAATATTTCCCTTTGAGAGCCGCGTTGATCACGACGGTGCAGGACTACCTCGGATACGGTTACATTTCGTGCCGGTGTGCCATGGACACAAGGCATGTGTCAGGTGCATGGAAGAGACGATGTTTTTGCAGCTTGGTAAGGATGGCTCTTCGAAAACAGTTTACATGGGGCATCGAAGGTGGCTACGGAAAACTCGACCCGTGGAGAAAGCGTGGAGATCCGTTCGATGGTACAAATGAACCCCGAGGACCTCCACGTAAGAAGAGCGGCGAAGAGATCGATACATTACCGAAAGGTTGGAAGGAGTGCCCTGCGCCGGAAAGATTCGTCAAAAGCCCGGAGAGAAGAAGAAGAAAAAGGAAACGACGCCGCTCATTGGTGTATGGAAAAGGAGGTCCGTGTTTTGGGACTTGCCGTACTGGAAAATTCTCGATACACCTCACCGCCTTGATGTCATGCATATTACAAAGAACGTGTGCGAGAGCTTGCTTGGCACTCTTCTCAACATGCCGGACCGGACCAAAGATGGGCCGAAAGCAAGACAGGACCTGAAAGTTTTGGGCATCGTGGAAGAGCTTGCAGATCCCGCCGGCCCAAGAGGGACAGTCGGAGGAGGAGGCGGACGGCGGTCGAAGCGCAAAAGGATTAAGCAGCCGGACTATTACTGTCCCCCCTCCTCGCTTCACTTTTAGTCCGGCCGAGGTCGATCAATTTTTCAATTGCCTTGTAGGAGTCGAGTGCCCTTCGGTTACTCCGGCTAATAAGCAGATACACTGGACCCCAAGAAACGAAACTTCAGCGGCATGAAGTCTCATGACTGTCACGTGATGATGACGCAGATTCTTCCGGTTGCAATCCGAGGTATAATGGATGACCATGTCCGTGCAACGCTGATCGGGCTCTCGTAACTTCTTCGACGTCATAACTCGGAAGTCGATAAGCGTGAAGAAACTCGCAAGGCTCCAGTGAAGAGATCGTGGTGATCCTATGTGAGATGGAGATGTACTTCCCGCCTGCATTCTTTGACGTGATGGTCCATCTGTTGGTCCATATCATGGATGATATCGTCAGCCTAGGGCCGGCATTCTTACACAACATGATGCCGTTTGAAAGAATGAATGGGGTCATTAAAGGATACGTTCGTAACAGGTCACATCCAGATGGAAGCATCGTACAGGGCTGGCTCACCGAAGAGTGCATCTCTTTCGCACGAATTATCTAGACATCGAGGACCCCGTTGGTTTGCCTCAAAACAAGTACCTCCGTAGGTTCGAGGGAGTAGGCCACAAAAATGGAAGGAAGGAACTGCACGTGCACATGTCCGGTCGGAGTTCCGACTTTGACAGGGCCAACTTAGTAGCGCTACAACACATTGACTTGATCGATCCTTGGTTGAAAGAGCACAAAACCATGATAGAGAACAAGTGGCAAGCCGATGATGACGGAAGCGGAAATATACAGAGAGCACAACTCCTCTTTGCGCGCTGGTTCAAAGACCACATTGATGCTAATCCCCCACCAATGGATTCCGACAAGGATAAACTAGTATTGGCCTTGTCACATGGCCCCGCGCCCAACATCATGACTTACCAAGCGTACGATATCAACGGGTACACATTCTACACGTGAAGAAAAAGACAAGAACAAGTGTTTACCGTAACTCGTGGGTAACGATGGATTCCCGGACGGGTGACGTAAAGACTAGATACTACGGAAGAATCGAGGAAATCTGGGAGCTTAGCTACGCCGGGGAGAAAGTGCCGATGTTCCGTATCGGATGGGCTAAGAGCGTCGAAAAGAAGACCGGTATTTCACCACCATGTTTCTACCCGAAGCCAACAAATCAAAGTCCACGAACTCCACCGCGCAGAATGAGCCATGGGTACCGGCAGAACACGTGCACCAATGCTTCTTCATAACCGACCCATCCAGGCCTAGCCGTGTTATCGTGAGGAGAGGCAAGAGGACCATCGTCGGAATGGATGGAGTCGCCAACGAGGAAGACTTCGAAGGACAAGTCGGAGACCCAATGATGGAAGAATCCGAGGACGAAGACACAACATACACCACAAGAAGAAGCAGGACCACGCTACCGAGGTCAGGTCGACCCTTCAAAAGAAGAAGTCACGACACGGGGCTAAATTATTCAACGACGAGCAAGAAAAGCAAGAAGAAAGCGAAACACTCTTCTCAATCAATGATGTAAAAATTTATTTGCAATCTATAACTCATATTTTGTGTAATTCATAACTACTCATATGGTCATGGCCAATATTTTATGTATGACTAATTAATATTGTGTTGGTCAATATTTTGTGTATGTATATATAACTCATATTTTTTTGTAATGCCTAATTAACTCATATTGCTTTGTTATTATCTTGAAAAGAGAAGGAAAAAAATAGTATAGGATTTGTGGGAAAAGAAAATAAACATAAAAGAAAGTGAAAAGAAATAAAGAAAAGAAGAAAAATAAAATAAAATAGAAAAAGGAAATGTTTTAGAAAAGGAAAAAAATAGTATAGGATTTGTGTTGGTCAATATTTTATGCATGCATGTATATATAACTCATATCTTCATGTTTTTACATAACTCATGCATATTGCTTTGTTATTATCTTAAAAAGATAAGAACATAAATATAATGCATAACTCATTTTTTGTATATGATTTGGGAGGAAAGAAAATAAACATAAAATAAAGTGAAAACAAATAAAGAAATGAAGAAAAAGTAAAAGTAAAATAGAAAAGGAAATGGCCAGGGGCTGGTGGGGGCTAAGTCCCACGTATAGCCGGGCCCATGTTATTGCCGGCGCACCACCTGTTTGGTTCGCCGGGGGTAGCGTTGTCCCCGGCGAACCAAACAGGTGGTGCGCCGGCAATAACATGGGTCCGGCCATACGTGGGACTTAGCCGCACCGCGTGTGTCGATCCTCTTCCCACCGGCCACAATCTCACGCGCCCTAGCACACGCCGAACCCTAGCACCGCCCCTGCGCCGTCGTCGACCTCGCAGCGACGCCGGAGCCGCCACGCAAGGAGGAGCAGGGCGTCGCCGCGGAGAGGAGGGGGAGGGCGTCACGCGCCGGCCACCGTCGCGGAGAGGAGGAGGAGGCCGTTGCGCGCCACCATCGCCAGCCCACCGTCGCGGAGAGGAGCAAGCAGGGCGTCGCCGGCCATCGCCGTTGGTAAGAACCTCTCTCCCTTCCCCTCTTCCTTCCCCTCTCCATCCCCCTCTTCCTTCCCTCTCCATCCCCCTCTTCCTTCCCTCTCTCTCGCGCCGTTGTTCTTGCAGTGAGTTGAATTCGATCTTGCGCCGATTCTTGTATTACTCATAGAAAATTTGATTTGATGCCCTCGTACCCTTGCAAATTTGCTACTGCTCATGCTCAATTTGCTATATATTCATGCTCAATTTGCTACTGCTCATGCTCAATTTGCTACTGCTCATGCTCAATTTGATTTCAATTTGCTACTGCTCATGCTCAATTTGCTATATATTCATGTTAAAGCATTAAATAAATGCAATAGCAGGTGAAAGAGTCAATTTTGAAGTTCAAATTTGAAAAATTAAGCACATCATTGTCTATATGAGTTAAGTACTTAGGTTGATTAGTTAGTTTTACTCAATGTTGTGCTCATGATGAAATGCAGTAATCAGGGTTCATAAAATGATGAAATGCAGTAGCAAATGATGAAATGCAAGTAGAAAATGATGAAATGCACTCATATTCATTCTCTGGTTTGAAATTTTGAGAGAGCACTAAAATAAATTGCTACTGGTTCATTTAAATGTAGTGCCTTCTATGGCAATGCTATTAAATGTTGGCTGCCTGAAATTCTATAAATGTAGTGCCTTCTATGACAATGCTCTCTGGTTCATTTAAATTCTATAAATTCTCTAGATGTTGGCTGGTTGATATAGCAATAATGCTCTCTGGTTCATTTAAAAAATGATGAAATGAACACTTTAGGGTTCAATTCATTCCGTGTTTCATTTAAAACAAAATAAAAACGATGTACATGGTTCTCTGGTTCATGCTTATTCTACCGGAATCAAGTTGAAAATGAACTTTATATATGTTGGTTTAGTTGGTTTAGATGAAATGCAAATGAAGTAGCTAGCTAGGTTCATGTTTCTTAGGTATGTTCATAATAATATGATGGTTCTCTCGGTCAAAATAATTTAGTAGGTTTAGTTAATAAAATTTGCTAGCAGTACATGGTTCATTTAAATTAAATGAACACTAGTTGGCAGTAGCAAATGCTACTACTGGTTTAGCTACTGGTTTACTTAATTTAAGAAGAAGAAGTGCTATGTTCATTCTCTGGTTCATTTAAAATTGTGTTTTTGCAAATATATGATGTGCTGTTGCAAATGGACAGATAGCTAGCTAGGTTCATTTAGTTGATTTATAATTGGAGCTTTCGATAATCCACAAATGAGAAATGACACATGTGAGCTTCTCTGGTTCATTTAAAAGAAAATGAAAATTGGTGCTATGTTCCTTATCCGGTTCATTTAAAACAAAATGAAAATGATAAGGTACCTAGTGTATTTTGTATAAGTGTGGGTACAAGCTCTCGCCATTTATGCTCTCATGCTCATGCTACTGTCAAATTATGTTAGCAATAAAAATAAAATGCTTTAATAAAATGCTTTATATACTAAGTGCTGTTGAAAAAAGAAATTGAGTTGGGCTGTGGAAATGCTACTGGTTCCAGAGAAAATGCTCTCTGCCATTTATGCTCTCATGCTCATGCTACTGTCAATGCAATGAAAATTGATTTTGTTTATTATAGTGTAAATGAAATGTAGCTGATATGTGAATTTCTGTTGTAATTAAGCAGTAATGCTGCCAGGGATGCCAGGGATGTAAAATGCTCACTATACTGGTTGTAGTACATGCAATGCTGCTGCTACTATTTGCTACTATTGTTGCTGCTACATTTTGAGTTATGTAACTTGAGAGTTAAGATGTTTCTGCTACTATTGTTGCTGCTACATTTTGAGTTATGTAATTGGAGAAAATTCCTATATGTGAATTGCATTTTTGTTACAGGGATTGAGTTGCTATTGAGTGCCGGAATGTCGATTCATTTCCGTTCCGGCAATTCTAGCACTCGGCATGACCAATTTTTAGCAAAGGTCATGCCGAATTTTTCCGTGAATTCTAACTCTTTTTCGTCTTCTATTAGTGCAAGCCACCATGTCGTCTCAAGAAGAGTTAGAGGAGCACTACAATCGGCACTTCTTTAGGACGGAGGAGGATGCCGAGGCCGCTGGTGTTGGCGGCGACGAGGACCATGAGATGGAGGATGCCGCTGGGGGTAGTGCCGACGAGCCGAGCGGCAACGAGGCAAGCGCCGCCGCCGGGGGTAGTACCTACGAGCCTAGCGGCGATGAGGCAACCGGCGCCGCCGGGGTGGCGGCGAGACAAGCGGCGACGATCCTAGCGCCGCCGCCGGGAGTAGTGGCACCGGGACAAGTGGAGCCAAGAGGCCGCGGAAGGCAAGGCGCCAAAACACGGCCGGCACCGGCAGAGACACAATCACGGAGGTGGACCCCGCCGATGGTTTGCCGGTGTTGCCTAAGGATGTTGCCAAGGGGTACGGCAACCAACCGGCATGTATCCTCCGAGAGGTCGTCAATCTCAACGAGACGGACCTCCGAGCTGAGAGCAAAGCGCCTTTGCGAGCCCAGCTCATTGCGAGGTTGCACGCACGATACAAGTTCCTAGGCGACTACGCCTCCGACTCATCAAACCAACAACATTGTGAACTCACAAGCCCTCCTGAAGTTCACCAAACACCTCGAGCAGCTATAAGTACATGGTGCGGAGGCTGATTGCCGAGGGCAAAGGTTTCGAAGAGGTCCACTCCGCCTTTCCGCATGTCACCCGTGCGGACTTTGATGCTTTTGTGGCCAATGAAGAGCTACAAGCAACCAAGAATCGCAAGTTGTGGGGGAAGGAAATGCGGGAGCTTAACATCGGCAACCACAACCTTGGGAGCCGTGGGTACGAGGGAAAGGAGCCCTATTGGGCGAAGGAGGATGAGGCGTATGTAAATGCCGGCATTGAGAACCCTCGGCTCAAGTACAAGGACCCGCTTGAAAGAAGATTCATCAGGTCCCGGTACCATAAGAAGAAACTAACCGGGGAACTTGTCACGGACCCGAAGGTCGTAACCGACATAATTTGGTTCACGAACGACCGAAGGTCCCGGCGTTGGAGAAAAAACTGGTAAGCAATTTACCGGTTTTATTAGATCAAGTATCGTTCATATAATAGTAGCAACATTTCTAAATGGTTCGCGTTTCTTCCGCAGGAAGAAGAAAGACAAAGACTTTCTCAATCCTCCCAAGGTGACGAAGGCTCCTCGTCCCGAGCGTCGACGGGCAGGGTAGCTCTGGGACAAGCCTCTCGTACGGGCGCTAAACATCGTTAATGAGCATTCACCGACGAGAAGGCCGCATAGAGGCCGTGTGGCTGGCGCCGGTACAGGCTACAAGCATGGTCACTATGGCTTGTCGTCTGCGGCCGATAAAAATGCGCGTAATGAGAGGAAGCAGCGGGAGGCGGAGGAAATGAGGGAGTCAATCCTAGCCCAAGTCCAAGCTGGTTTGGTACCGCAACCGGTACCGCAACTCAAAGCTACACTCGTACCTGAAGTCAAAGCCGAAGTCGCCGCCGGAGTCCAAGCAGATTTCAACGCTATGCAAGCGTGGTATGAGGGTGGCAAACAAGGCCCCCCCCGAAAATGCAAGTGGTTAGCTTCAACGGCAGCAACTCGATGGTGCCGCCGTCCGCCGGCAATGACAATGTTATAATGGAGACTCCTCCGGCCGCCGGCAATGTCGCCGGTGCTAGGGATTCACCGTCCATGCCGGGTAGCAGCCCCTCCGTCACTTGCACGCCCGCCGCCGCATGTGCTGGCCCGTCGACATTAGCCGAGCTCAACGCCCTCACGGTAATTAACTAATGTGTACATCAAGTTAATATATTAGTTTCGTCATCCTTGCCCTCTCTCTAACGCCATACACATGTTCTCGCAGGCGCTCTCGACGCCATGCACCTTTTTGATGAGAGTAAACGACGAAATCAAAGACGTCGCGAGGGGGTCCATCATTCGGCCCCCGGATAAGAAGTGGCACACACGAGATATGGCGGATGACGTTTACCGGGTTGAAGTGGATCGGGCGTTACCGGGCTATGAGGATTTGTTTCCTCCTAATCAACCGCATGGTGCCGATGACGATAGCCCGTTGAATCCGGCCTCACCGAAGGGTTGGGTATCGCTATGGCCGAAGACCCTAATTCGGATCAACACCTACTCGGGGTCGACGGCAAGCAAAGACAAGCACCTTGCGGCGCCACATGTCAGCGTCCCTCCACGACAGCCAGCCGGCGCCCGTGGTCATCGCCCCACCGGAACGGCCAGCCGCGCCGGAGGTCGGCGCCCCACCACAACAGCCAGCCGCGCCGGAGGCCGAGGAATATGAACGTGACAACTTCCAATGGGATATTCCTACGTCTTCACAAGTTGTCCATGAGGATGCGCCGGGCTTCAAATATGTGTGCTCCAAGAAGCTGTTCGATTCTCAAGAAACGGCCGATGAGGAGGAAAATCCCGAGGAGGTCGCCACCGCCGCCGTCAAAAATATGTTGAGCCCAAACACACTCCGTGCTACGGCCACTACGGCGATGGATGGTCCAGCACTACAACCCAAGAAGAGGAAGAGGGCAAATAAGAAGGACGCCCAAGACAAGGCGGCGGCGGCCAAATCCAAGGACAAGGTCCCACTCCTTGACAAGTTGCCAAACAATTGGCGACCTCTCGCATCACTTGGGTCAACCGATGCTGCCGGAGCATGTCGTGAAGAAACTCACCCCGGATATGAGGAGCTTGCATGAGACCTGTCTTGCATGTGGAGAACCTTCTTCTCAAATCAAAAGATCCTCGGTTACCCTCTCTTCGTGGCGAAGGTGCCAACCGGCATGAACTTCGTCGAGAAGTACCCCGCGGACTTGTGCTTCATCCGGTTCAACGACATCTTCAGCATCTATCGCATGCAAGCGCTCCACTTTAGTGTGGTTCGCCTAGTTGCTCTTAGCATGTCTTCCCGGATTGTTAAGGAGGGGACGCCGACCATCGCGATCATGGACCCCTTCTATATGCGGGAGAGCATCATCCGCAACCCCGGGGATCGCGCGATTGCCACCCAGCAGGTCGAGGATTTCATGCCGGCGAACATTAAGAAGGGCGCCATTCTCATCCCTTACTTCCCCGAGTAAGTAATCACTCGCTAGTCCCCCATCACCATTCTATCCTATATCTCCATTTGCATTTCCAAAGGTTAATCCGTGTGTTTTCCGTGCAGACAAGTTCCGCACCCTCATCGTCGTGCACCCGCAACACTCGCATGCGCTCTATCTCGACTCGGGTAGGGACCGCAAGAAAGACTACTCCCACATCAGGGCCCTTCTCAATGATGCTCTCACCGGCTTCGCCAACAAGGCAGGCCCCCTCAAAGTAGAGAGGAAATCCCGAGGAGGCTTCGTCTTAACCCACACAACCAACTTCCCCTGCCTCAAGCAGTCGACGCCCGACAATGGGATGGACGCGTGGTACGCCATCCTTCAGATGCAGGAGTACATAAAGTACGCAGATGACATGTTGCTGCCAGATAATCTCAGAAACAGGTTTGCAAACATGGCGGATGTCCCTGATAGAGAGATTAGAAAGAACTGGGGTCGCATCCAGCAGTTCATTTGCACGATAATCCCGCAGGATGTCAACAATAGGTCTGGCGAGTTCTTCTACGGCTATGGTCTACCACCTAATGACGAGATAGACCTCCGCTTGGAGATGTCGCGTGATGAGAGGCCGTTCAACTCGCTTGAGGGCTGCCGTCCATTCCCCCCTAGGCGTACAACCTGATCTTACGACGGGAACACTTGCTAAAGCTTGAACGATATGTCCTTGAACTTCCGTACTGTAATAATTGTTATATATTCCCATAGAATCGACTAGTTGCTTTTATTTAGTTGTATGAATGTGCATGTGAACATGTGTCTGTAGTTTCATTTACTTTGCTATATATTTCAAGATTATGGCGTACATAGCTTAATAATTATTTGCATTTACTCGACCACTACTTGCCTCGTATTTGGAGTTCGCCGATGATTAGAATGTTCGGTCAATCGTACACTCGGGGTGGAGCCAGTGAGCCTTGGTGCGACGGCCACAAGTATCAATCTATTGTGCATCCTACCTAGCCTCACCGACTCCATCCCCGGATGTTAATATTTGTTTCGACCGACAAAGTATGAGGCACGCTATTTAATTCGTACTACTTGTCTTCTATTTGAGTTCGCACTTCTTAATTGCATTGGCCGATGATTAAAATGTTCGGTCACTTGTACACTCCGGGTGGGGCCAGTGAGGCTTGGTGTGAAGGCCACAAATATCAATCTATTGTGCATCCTACCTAGCCTCACCGACACCATCCCCGTATGTTATTATTTATTTCGACCAACAAAGTATGAGGCACATGCTATTTAGTTCATACTACTTGTCTCTTATTTGAGTTGGCACTTGTTCATTGCATTGGTACTAACGTTTTACTTGTCTTGTGAATGGAGATGCCGACGACATATGTCGTGTACAAGGGGAGGGTTCCCGGAGTCTACGACGACCGGGAGGACTGTCGGAGACAGGTGCACCGTTTCAGCGGCAACAGCTACAAGGGATACCCCACTAGGGTGGAGGCGGAAGGAAGATACGCCCGTTATCTAGCGGGAGAGATGAGGGACATGAGGAGGAACCGGATGAAGACCATGGCCTTCGTGATGATGGTCATGACCATGTTGGTCATGTTCTATGTGATTCTAGTTTAGGTTAGGACCTACATTGTGAGGTGTATGACGATACTTGTGACGACTATGTACCAAGACTTCTAACTTTGTGAAACTTCGCCGTTCGGTGTTGCATATGCACATGTGTTGTATGAAATCAACACATTCCGAAACGAGACTTGCGTATTTGTGTACTGATACCGAAATGAAACTTGGCTCTCTATGTGCTTCTCATATTGCATGTAATACTGTATAAATATGAACTGCGTTGTAAATATATACTGCTGTCAAAATTGTATTGTAATATGCTGGAAAAAAGTGGAAAAAAGAATTTTCGAATTAATTGCCGGCGCACCTAAATAACACATTGCCGGCGCACGTGGCATGCGCCAGTGCTGGAAGCACTACTGCCGGCGCACCTGATAGTGCGCCGGTGAAATAGATCTTTGCCGGCGAAGCAGGGTGGTGCGCCGGCAGTAGCTGAGATATCGCCGGCGCACAACCTGGTGCGCCGGCAGTGTCCGTTTATCACCGGCGCGTTCGCACCGGCGGGCTTGTGGTGCGCCGGCAATGGGGGTTTTAGGTGCGCCGGCAATGGGCCTTTCCCTAGTAGTGCATCCCTCGCTCCCCACAATCAATGGGAAGGTGAATCAAGAGTTAAGCGAAATTAGCAGCGAGTACCTCTCGTCTTCTCCTCCTTCCCGCTCGTGCCTTCCTCCTCCAAATTTCAAACCTCTCTAGTTCGGCTCTATAAGTAGAATCCCCTCGCCACACACCGCGTGTGGGTTGCGCGTGTGACTATGACTTAGACTTTGACTTTTACTCGTCGAGGAGAGGTAAGGTGAGGTGAGGTGAGCGCCATGGCCGGCGGGCGGACGACCCGACAACATCGAGGAGGAGCTGTGATGGCGACCGAGATCTTCCAGCACGCAGGTAATCCATCCATCCCGATCTATTTCTCCTGGTTTTCATCTTTTGTTGGCCTTCAAGTTGTCTCACATCTTCAACCGAGTTGTGTATAGTTAGCACTTTTGCTAACTGAAACCTAACCACAAGACCACAAAATCATAAAAACTGAAATTCGGTTGGTTTTCGGTGTCAGTTCGGTTACGTGCCGTCGGACTTCCAGATCACCATTGGGTACCTGTGGGGCGGGTCGGTGAAGATAGCGTTGGATCAAACGAAACTCTGAATCTCAGCCGCCCCTGCTGCTCCCCCGACCCTCCGCCCAGGCCCACCGCCGCCGACGATGACGTCGGTCGCCGAAAGCCGATCTCCGGCCGTCGCCCCCCACGCGGGTGACCGACATTGCTGTGGTCAGCAGTCAGCCGCCGAGTTCACCCCCAGGCCCCAGCGGCAGCAAGCATGTGCACTTGTGCAGGATACCACCCAGTACCCACCCAGCAGCAGCGCATCAACCACAGCCGCGCTTCGATTTCGTGAGAGGTACCACTGCAACAGCTTGTGTTTGATTCCTCTCACAGTTTCTGATTCTGTTTTCTTAGGTCCTAAGTTGTATGTCAGTCACTGCCTTTTCTTTTCTTTTTCTTTTTTTCCAAACGGCGTCTACTATGGTTTGGGCGTCCACATTTTCAGTCAATAGGTAGAGAATGAATTTGTGTGAATCCTTGATACCTTGATGACGTTTATCGAAATGCAGATAGGTTCATGGACATCTTTTTGTGGAAAGCTCCGTCGGGCCCATCGCCTCTACTAATTGTCAAGAGCAGATTTCAGTTTGATTGCTGAACAACGGAAAAGGCATAGAAGCATCATTACCATCAGAGAATATGGGGAGCGGTGATAAACTACTGAACAAGGTAATCATCAAATTATCGTATTGCACATAACTGTATTCACCAACTTTTGGATATAAATTCGGAAGCAGCTGTTCAAACACAAGTCAAGTCCAATTGCGACTCATGTATCTCTTCCAAATAAAATATTTCACACGATTATTGTTAATTTGCTGGTAATTTGTACTGTTATTACATGGTGGCGACTCATGATTACCCGTACATGTCCAGAGCTAATGGACTGGTAATACCGAAATAGATTGCTTGCTATGCATAGATTTGCGACGCGCGTGTAGAAGAATTCAGCCCTTGAATGCTGACTGAATCATGGCACTGTGTGCTCCATGTTTTAGTTTAAGGCATGGGCTGATTTTCAGATGTGACGAAAGGCCTTGGTGGCATCTGCAGATTCTGCAACCTCCCTGTTAGCATGTTAACGACCTTCGTCATTGACGGCCTATTTCTTGGGTTCCATTGGATACACCATAGTGCCACAATAGCCAGCTGCTTCACCTTTTCTTTCTCTTCCTGAGTCGTTTCCAAAGTGAGTGCCAACTCCTGGTCATTGATTACTTTCTCGTAGATCCACTCTGGGAGGTAAACATCGTTCAGGCTCCCAGTACTTGGGTCTGAATTCCTCCTACCACTGACCATTTCTAACACTAGCATGCCAAAACTGTACACGTCTGACTTGTAGGATATCCCCCCAAAGTTCCGAGAGTATAGCTCTGGTGCAATGTAGCCCATTGTGCCTCTTGCTGCGGTTAGGGTGACGATGCTTTGGTCCCGTGCACACAACTTTGCAAGCCCAAAGTCTGAGATCTTTGGGTTGAAGTTGTAGTCCAGCAATATATTGTGTGGCTTGATGTCGAAGTGGAGGATTCGCTGGTTGCACCCCTGATGTAAGTACTCCATTCCTCGAGCGATCCCCATAGCAATATCTAGCAGTTTATCGGGTACTAGAACATTCTGAAAAATATTTGGGTCATGAGAGAATATGTATTTCTCTAGCGACTCGTTAGGCATGAATTCATAAATAAGAGCCCTTCTCAATCCTTCGGAACAAAACCCTAGGAGGCGGACAATATTGGCATGGTGGATTAGTCCAATGGTGGCAACTTCATTGATGAATACTTCTCCCTCTCCTGTTGCGTTCTCTAGCATCTTGACAGCCACAGGCACTCTATTTGGCAGCTCACCTTTATATACACTTCCATATCCTCCCTGCCCTACTTTTTCCTTAAACCGTCTTGCTATCTTCTTAACTTCAGAGAATGTGTACCTCGTGGGTTTCGATGTGCCATATGTTTTGAGAAACATTTCGACCTTCAAATGTATCTCCTCATTATATCTTGTCCTGAGTGAAAGATAAAGCGCAGTGGACACCATCAGCAGAAGAACAACAAATGCGGCCACCGATGATGTAGCTGAAAATAAACAGAAAATAGGTTGTTAGCATATTATTCTGGGGATAAGTGGATGTCAAGATTCAGAGTAACCAGCGATAAGAATTGGTATAATAGATTTTTTTTATCTACATCTGAAGTTAAAACAGTTGAAGTTAGAGTGTACCTGCGATGACTTTGGTACGTGAACCTGCGAATACCAAAAGCGACAATGAGACTCCGCTGATGGTTTAATAAACAAAAACACATTATATTTGTTGAAAAAAAGTTGTCGAACCGACAAATTGTTAACACAGTTTGTCTACCATTGCAGCCATGCATTGCCCTAACGAAAATATGATAGAGTATTAAATATTTGGAAAAATGTGCAATAATATTTAAGTCCTTTTTTTGGAAGAGACAAAAAAAATCTTATCACGGCTGGCCAACCATATTTTATTTTTCTAGAACATACAAGAGAAGATCATAAAAACATACTGTGGTACTTCCAAGCTTTACACCGCACTTCCAAACTTTACACTGAACTTAGACAAGGAGGTCAATCAAGATCCCACTACATAATAGAATGCAGCCAATAACCAACTGTTCTATGTGCGTGTTTTTCTATTTGATCTCTTTTTCTCTGTGATTGTGTTATGTTGCAGAGGATGTGGTGCCAGTTGAAAAGTTTCTTGCTTTTGGCCTAGATGTGTAGTGCGCTTCCTGAAAAATTTGGCGTGGGTTGACTTGATCAGTGACCTGAATGTCAGGCTTCTTAGATAGAGAACTTGCCTTACTAGGGATTCTACAGCAAACAACCAACTATTCTATTTGTGTTTTTGTTGCCTGGTCTCTTTTTTCTGGTATTGGGTTATGTTGCAAAGGATGTGTTGCTGGTCTTTTATTTGTTTTCTCGCTTTTGGCCTGGCTGTGTAATGTGCCCCTTGAAAAACTCGGCAAGGGTTCGTTCTTGGTTGATGTGATCTGAATGGAAGGCTTCGTAGATAGGGCACTTGGCTTACTAGGGTTTATCAGGTGGATTAATGTGCCCATGGGTAATTACCTACTGCACCAAGGTTTATTATGTTTACAAAAACTCATGTATACACTCGTTTCTGTTTTCTTTTGTTATTTAGAAGTCGTATGCTTTCACAGTGCTTTTGTAATTAAGTGGTGCCCATATACATCTCTACCAAAGTATTAGACTGCAGGGAGAGATACAAAATGGTGATGCTAAATTCCCAGGCAGACAAATCGACTGATATCTCCAAAGGATTAGCTTAGTGTAACTACTAATTAAAGAGTTTCAATTATTATAAGGCCAGTATATGATAGATGAACAAAACTTCTTTTTTCCTCCTAATAATTTCCCTGTTTTTATGAGAGTTCGGGTGCTTAGTTCAATGTTATTGCTCAAGAGGCTACTAAAATGATTTGTGGTGCTATTTGAAAGAAAAATAGTTAAGGGAAGTCTCAGGAACTTCAAACACATGGAATTGTAGACTGAACTATTAAACCGTAAAGTAAAATCTTAATAGAGTTTAATACTTTATTTAAAATAGAACAAGATGGTACAATCTTATATGGTTCTAGGTAGTTTGAATTGATCATACCGTGACGCATGCAGAACGGCTGTAGCGTTTGTGAGCTGAATGCGCAGCGTCCCCCACTGGGTTCACATTTGCGACAAGTGTAATCATTCCAGTATATCGTCTTCTCAGAAAAACTGAGCATACTTTCTGCCCTTTCCTTGAAGGACTGTCGGTACATGTAGGACCTCAGTTCATGAAAGATATACATGGGTATCAGGTGGCCATTGTTGCCACCTGATACTGGGATGACCTTGCAGTCCAACGGAAGAAGAGACATATCTTCATAACTAGCCACAAAATACAAGAAGTGGGTTGTGTTGCTAAGGCAGGAGACGGGGCCTGTAATTCTATCGACAGCACCAGGTGTGAACTCTCTTGAACAGCAAACTAGGGTTGCAGACGAAAACATACTATAATATGAATCCTCGTTGCTGAAATAATCAACTTGCTGAGACGATGAGCTTTTGGATATGATGAGCTTCTTCTGGATCACCATACATGGTTCTACAAGGGGGATGAGCTTCATGGAAGAATGTCTGTAGTCTATGGCGCTGACATTGTATGGGCCAAGAACTGGGTGAACCAGGATGGTGTCTTGACCAGAACATACTAACTTCCTCATTGATCTGCTACCGCATCCGCATGATGATGTATTGCTTGAATCAAGGCAGAAAGGATACCTGATCTCTGGGCCGTGTTGGCTGCACTGTGACGGTGGGCAGTGTTTGAAGAAATCTTTATCATCCCACACCAATACTGTGGACAAGTCCCTTCCATGGCTGGTAAGTGGAAGCAGAAGGATGGCTATGGCAAGTAATTTTCTCATCTTTGTGTAGTACTGTAAGCAAGATGGGTGGCACTAGAAAGAAGAAGATGTCGCTAGTACAAAAAAGAAACAGCAGCACTTATTCCTTGTCGTCTACAGGTAAGCAGTCAGAGTCGTGGTCTACTGGTAGTTATACCTGAGGCGTACAGTTCACATACTATTGCATGCCGTGTTCTTGTGGTTTGAGTGTGATTGCAGACTTGCTTCAGTCCAGTCACCTGTTGCATGAACAATAAATACACGTCTATTTGCAGCTTTAACAGTGTGGAAATTCTAGTGTACTGTCGTTATCATCTGTGGAAATAAAAATTAATTAACATGTCATGAGACAGAAAACTCCCAAGCCTGAGTCGTCTTCTGTTCCTAGCGACACAATTTGAAAGAATATCTTCCTCTTCTGTTACCCTACAAGCTTTGACACTGTCTTCTCCCTCGTTGCGGTTTTCGTAGCAGATCATGTCCACGGAGGAGATGAGGGGTGCCCAGTTTCTCCTGTGGACATCTCCCAAGACATATCATATCCTTTACCATTGGCAAAGGAATCCTCTAGGCTGTGGGGTTGGAGCATACAAGCTGCAGGGTTGTACGAGTTAAGTCTACAATTCACATGAACACAGGAACATACTACGTGACTACGATCAACCACACGAGTTCCTACTTCTGGGTCTTGAACGCCAATTTCATAGCAATGGCAGCTACCCTTATCCAGAAGGCAAACTTGGTTCACATGGCTTTTGGTCATCCAGTGTGCTGTACCGAGAGTTACACCTAAGGCGTACAGTTCACGCCCTAATCCATGCCGTGTTCTTGTGACTTGAGTGTGATTGCAGACTTCTTTCAGTCCAGGACTGTTGCATGAGCAACAAATGAACGTCTATTGGCAGCTTTCAGCGTGGAAAATCTAGTATATTGTCCTTTTCATCTCTGGAAAAATGAATTACCTTGTCGTGGGATAGAAGACTCCAAGCGTGAGTCTTTTTATGTTCCTAGCGACACAATTTTTTTTTGAGGGATCCTAGCGACACAATTTGAGAAAATAGCTTTGTCTTCTGTGTATCGTGTAGATGAACTGATGTCAACAATTAGTACTCCAATCACACTATTAGTTGGTACATGTAGGTGGACATAGTCGATGTCGACCCTTTGCCTGCCTTAGTACTCTTAACAGTACTAGCTAGGATATCAACTCCCTAGTGCATATGTGAAGCGCTTTGTCATGGGGAACCCTGGATCATTTCATTTTGTTACCCTACAAACCTTAACTGTCTTCTCCCTCATTGCAGTCTTTGCAGCAGATCATGTCCATGGAGGAAGTGATGGGTGCCCACCTTTCTCCTGTGGACATCTCCAGGACATATCATATATATCCTTTCCGTCGGCGAGGTGATCCTCTTAATTGCGGTGTTGAAGCGTACGAGCTGGTTTGTACAAGTAGTAAGGCTACAATTCACATCTCAACACGGGAACATGCTACGTGACTGCGATCAATTACACTAGTTCTTGGAGCATCTCCAGCAACAGCCTTCAAATAAGCGCCGGCAGGGGCGCCGGTAACTTCGTTTGGGGTCATCGGCACAACATCACTAGTAGAAAACCTCTCATCCATCTAAGACTTTAATACCGGTTCCCTTACGAACCGGTATTGAAGGTGGCATTTGTACCGGTTCGGACGCTCAGGCATTCGTACCGGTTCGTTACGAGCTTCGCACCGGTTCGTGTTAGGAACCGGTACGAAAGGTCTTCGGCCAGAATGGCAGGTGAGGGTGGGGCCAAGGTTGGACCTTTGGTACCGGTTTGTGTTAGCAACCGGTACTAAAGGGTGCCTCATATGCTCACTGCGCCCCTGCCCCGCCCCCGATCCATTCTCATTTTCATCTCTCTCACATTTCTAAAACTTTTGCACCTCTCACACTCCAACAAATTTTCATTCTTTCTCCACCATTTTAACAAGATTAACGACCTCCATCTATCCAAGGGTTAGCAATATCATCCTTTATTCCGGCGTTCCTAATTTAGCTCATTTCTTTGGTAGTTTAACTCGTACTATTTTTCTAGTGCTAGCAAGGTGTTTGATGAAATGCCTAAGTTAGGGATTTTACTTTTTTTATAATCAATTTGAGCTGAAATTATGGTATATTTTGTAGGTTTTAATTAGTATCATCCCCGTCCTCACCGCCGTCGATCGCCAGCGTCGTCCCCTAGCCGGCACCGTACAACCTCGGTGAGCCTCTTCTTTTTTATAAAAAAACTTAGTTTTATGTGATGAACTTGAATATTAATTAAGTTGGTCACTCATATATCCACGATGTTGTGTACTGAATGATTTTTGATATACATATAAAATGCAGATGAGTCGACAATGGATGTACGGTGACCGGTGCCATCCCGAGTTCATTAATGGCATGCATTATTTTCTTAACGTGGCTGAGGCAAACAGGCGGTCGAATGGTTTCATGTATTGTCCATGTAGTTCCTGTAAGAATATGAAGGATTACTCTACCTCGAAGACCCTTCACGTCCACCTGCTGGAGAACGGTTTCATGCCCAGCTATAATTGTTGGACCAAGCACGGAGAAAGAGGGGTTATATTGGAAGACAACGAAGAAGAAGAGGATAGTGACAACTATCCCTTATTCACTGAACCCGGTGATAGTAGAATGGGGGAAGACGAAGCTGAAGAAGAGCCCATTTTCGATGAGCCAATTTTTGATGATCCGGATGACGATTTGGGTCGGGCCATTCTTGATGCGAAGATGAACTGCGGAAATGAAAAGGAGAGGTTGAAGTTGGAGAAAATGTTAGAGGATCACAACAAACTGTTGTACCCAAATTGCGAAAATGGTCAGAAAAAGCTGGGTACCACGCTGGAATTGCTGCAGTGGAAGGCAGAGAATGGTACTTCTGACAAGGGATTTGAAAAGTTGCTGAAAATAATAAAGAAGATGCTTCCATGGGAGAACGTGTTGCCCTCTAGCACGTACGAAGCAAAGAAGGTTGTCTGCCCTCTAGGATTAGAGGTGCAGAAGATACATGCATGCATCAATGACCGCATCCTCTACCGCGGGGAGTACGAGAATTTGAATGCATGCCCGGTATGTAGTGCATTGAGGTATAAGATCAGGCGAGATGACCCCGGCGATGTTGAGGGTGAGTCCACCCCCGGGAAGAGGGTTCCTGCGAAGGTGATGTGGTATGCTCCTATAATACCACAGTTGAAACGTTTGTTCCGGAACAAAGAGCATGCCAAGTTGTTGCGATGGCACAAAGAGGACCGTAAGAAATATGTGATGCTGAGACACCCCGCCGACGGGTCGCAAGGGAGAAAATCGACAGAGAGTTCAAGTCATTTTCAGATGACGCAAGGAACTTAAGATTTGGTCTAAGTACAGATGGCTTTAATCCTTTCGGGAGCAGAGCTCCAGTCATAGCACCTGGCCAGTGACTCTATGTATCTATAACCTTCCTCCTTGGTTGTGCATGAAGCGGAAGTTCATTATGATGCAAGTGCTCATCCAGGGCCCGAAGCAACCCGGCAACGACATTGATGTGTACCTGAGGCCATTGGTTGAAGAACTTTTAGAGTTGTGGCGTGACGAAGGTGTACCTGTGTGGGATGAGCACGAACAAAAGGAATTTAACCTACGAGCGTTGTTATTTGTAACCATCAATGATTGGCCTGCTCTTGGTAACATTTCAGGGCAGTCAAACAAGGGATACAATGCATGCACACACTGTTTAGGTGAGACTGACAGTAATTATTTGGGAAACAAGAATGTGTACCGGGGCATCGTCGATTTCTTCCAAAACAACATCGCGTAAGAAAGAGAGGAAAGCATTTCGGAGGTGAGGCGGATAACCGAACGAAGCCTACCCGCCCTACTCGGGGAAGTTATATATGATATGGTCAAGGATTTAAAAGTGATCTTTGGAAAGGGTCCCGGCGGACAATCTATTCCGCATGGTGTTGACGGACACGTACCCATGTGGAAGAAGAAGTCGATATTTTGGGAGCTACCCTACCGGAAATTCTTAGAGGTTCACTCGCAATCGACGTGATGCACGTGACGAAAAATCTTTGCGTGAACCTGCTAAACTTCTTGGGCGTGTATGGGAAGACAAAAGATACACCGGATGCACGGCAGGACCAGCAAAGTATCCACGAAGGAAACAACCTGAATCCAGAGAAGTATCAAGGTCCCGCCAGCCTACGCTCTTACCAAAGAGGAGAAGGAGATCTTTTTTGAAGTCCCGAGTAGCATCAAGGTCCCGTCCGGCTTCTCGTCGAATATAAAGGGAATAATAAACATGTCGGAGAAAAAGTTTCAAAACCTAAAGTCTCATGACCGCCACGTGATAATGACACAATTACTTCCGGTTGCATTGAGGGGGCTTCTGCCGGAAAATGTTCGAGTACCCATTGTGAAGCTATGTGCGTTCCTCAATGCAATTTCTCGGAAGGTGATCAATCCACTTACTCTACAAAATTTACGGAAGGATGTGGTCCAATGTCTAGTCAGCTTCGAGTTGGTGTTCCCACCATCCTTCTTCAATATTATGACACATCTCCTAGTTCACTCTGGTCGAAGAGATTGGCGTTCTCGGTCCGGTATTTCTACACAACATGTTCCCCTTTGAGAGATTCATGGGAGTCTTAAAGAAGTACGTTCATAACCGTGCTAGGCTAGAAGGAAGCATCTCCAAGGGCTATGGAACAGAGGAGGTCATTGAGTTTTGTGTTGACTTTATTCCTGACCTTAAGCCGATCGGTGTTCCTGAATAGCGCTATGAGGGGAGACTGCGTGGAAAAGGCACGCTAGGAAAGAAATCAAGAACGTGTATGGACGGACATTCTTTCACTCAAGCACACTACACAGTTCTACTTAATTCCATCTTGGTGGCTCCGTACAAAGAGGAACACAAGGATATCTTATGCTCTAAATACCCGGAGCAACGTGAAGATTGGATTGCTGGAGAACACATGAAGACTTTCGGCGGTTGGTTGCAAACACGTCTCATGAATGTCACTGATGACGAGCAGCTGTACTTGTTGGCCAAGCAACCATCTTCGACTATATCGACTTTTCAAGGGTACGAGATTAATGGGAACACATTTTACACGTTCGCCCAAGACAAAAAGAGCACCAACCAAAACAAGTGGTGTCCGCTTTGATGCAAAAGATGACAATGGGAACAAGGTCACATATTATGGGTACATAGAGGAGATATGGGAACTTGACTATGGACCTAATTTCAAGGTCCCTTTGTTCCGGTGCAAATGGTTCAACCTGAAAGACGGAGTACAGCTAGACCCGCGGTACGGAATGACTACAGTGGATCTCAAGAATCTAGGGTACGACACCGAACCATTCGTCCTAGCCAGTGAGGTGGCTCAGGTTTTTTATGTGAAGGACATGTCTAGCAAACCGAGAAAAAAAGAAAAGAAAGGCAAGAGGACACATCATACGTTGAGCCAAAGCGGCACATAGTTCTTTCAGGAAAAAGAAACATCGTGGGAGTAGAGGACAAGACAGACATGTCAGAAGATTATAATAAGTTTGATGATATTCCACCCTTCAAGGTAAAAATTGACCCAAGCATCATCTTAAATAATGAAGATTGTCCATGGTTGCGTCGCAGTCAGAAGAAAGGGAAACAGACGAAGAAAACTCAGAAGACTAGCTAGATATAGGGATCATAACTTGTGTATCTCAATATGGAAATCACTTTTGTGCAATGATGTTACTGTATGTAAGATATTAACAATGGAGATGGTTGGCTTGCAGGAAAAAAATTCCGAGGCTTCCGAGCGGGACTTGCGGGAAGAGTTACTCGGGCGAAGCTTCCGAAGATGTCTAAGACGGCCGTCCATCTAAGACATCTTCGAGAAACTCCGCCGGAGAGGCTCTTTCCTTCGAGGTCGCCGTCGTCGGGTTATATACCAGCTCCCTGGAGCTTCTGTTTGTTGGGTGTATACTAGCAGCTTGCGAGCGGGACTCCTAGCTTGCTTGCGGGAAGAGTTACTCGGGCGGAGCTTCCGAAGATGTCTAAGACGGCCGTCCATCTAAGACATCATCGAGAAACTCCGCCGGAGAGGCTCTTTCCTTCTTGGTCATTGCATCTTCTCTCTTTGTTCTCTCTACTCTCACCGGAGGGGCTATATATAGCGGTGTGTGTCTCCAGATAATCCCCTCCCCCCAAATGAAACCACCCCAGATAAGGCAAACACCAGATAAGCCTCCCCCAGATTTAGCCCCCCCCATCTTTAGCACCGGTTCGAGCAGGGCGTCCTTATCCTGCCGACAGCTTTACTACCGGTTGCACCCACCAGCCGGTACTAAATGTTTCCCACGCGTCCTTATCCCACCGACAGGGCGTCGTGCGCTACACACTTTAGCTCATCGAGCAGGGCGTCATTATCCTGCCGACAGCTTTAGTACCGGTTGCACCCACCAACCGGTACTAGAGGTTACCCACGCGTCCTTATCCCACCGACGTGGCGTCGTGCGCTACATACTTTAGCTCATCGAGCAGGGCGTCATTATCCCGCCGACAGCTTTAGTACCGGTTGCACCCACCAACCGGTACTAAAGGTTTGCCTCTCGTCTTCCCGCCTATTTTCTTCCCGCGCTTTCCACCGGTTCCCGCCTCTGTCTTCCCGCCATTTTTTCACTATATATATGTAGGCTTGGCCTCCATTTACATATCACATCTAGACTCATATCCGCAAACCTCATCATTCTCTCCCATGGCTTCCATCGTATCTCTAACCCCCGGGAGGCGGAGGCTCTTTGCGCCTCGAACTACCCCTGCCCGCCGGGCTACCGCGTCCCGACCGGCTGGTTGCTAAGCGTCGGAGGCGTACCGGTCCCTCCAGTCCCTCTAGGTGTGGCGCGCGAGATGGCCATCACGAACCACTACTACTTCGAGCTCACGCCGCAGCAGCGGAGGAATCCCCGGTGGCATCCCGACTACAGCCCGACTTGGGAAAGCTTCTTCATCAATCGGCGTGAGAGGGCGCTTGCCGTGCACGAGGAGGGCGGTCCGCCTCCTCCGAACTTCAACGAGGCCGGCCGTCGGCCGTGGTGGCGCGGCCGGACTCTCCAGGGCGTCATGGCCTACCGTGGCCCCCGCCTGCGCTACCCTCAGTCCCAGCCCACGCGTGCTCACCCGCCGAGGTTTGACTACCGCGACCCCGATGCCAGCGACGATGATAACGGCGACTACGACGACTACAGTGGCGATGTTTATAGGGCTAGACACGACTATGACTGAATGACTCCAAGATTCGAATCTAGCCATGTATCTTAATTTTCAGTTTAGCTATGTACTTTTAATTCGAGTTCAATCGTAATAAAATTTTATTGCCGCCCTTTCTTTCCCTCCTTTTTTCTCCCGTGCGGCATCGTGGCGGGAAAGTTTCCCGCGCGACGTCGTACGTGGCGGGAAAGTTTCCCGCGCGGACGGCGTCGTCGCGGGAGTAAAGAATAGAAATAGAAAATATATAGAAAATAAATAGAAAAAGAATTAGAAAATATATAGAAAAGAAATAGAAAAGAAATATAAAAAAGGTTATAGAAAAGAAATAGAAAAGAAAACAAACGGAAAAAGAAAAAGAAATAGAAAACAAATAGAAAAGAAAAGAAAAGAAATAGAAAATAAAAAGAAAAGAAAAGAAACACAAAAGAAAAGAAAAGAAAAAGAAACAGAAAAGAAAGTAGAAACAGAAAAGAAAAAATAAATAGAAAAAAATAGAAAAGAAATATAAAAGAAATATAAAAAAGGATATAGAAAAGAAATAGAAAAGAAAACAAACGGAAATAGAAAAAGAAATAAAAAATATATAGAAAAGAAATATAAAAGAAATATAAAAGAAAAGAAACATAAAAGAAAAGAATAAGAAAAAGAAAAGAAAAAGAAACAAGAATAAGAAATAGAAAAGAAACAGCAAAAGAAAAAAGAAAACAGCAAAAGAAAAAAAGAAAACAAAAAAAATACATTTGGTAACCGGTACGAAAGGCCTTTCGTACCGGTTGGTGGTACTAACCGGTACCAAAGGGTCTTCCTCAAGGTTTTGACTTAGCGGCGCGGGCCAAATGCCCCCAAATCCTCCAAATTCTGCGCGCCGGCCACAGAGACCCCGCGCGCTCCTCGCCGTCGCCGTCGTCCAGGCACAGACCCCGCGCGCTCCTCGCCGTCGCCGTCGTCCAGGCACAGACCCCGCGCGCTCCTCGCCGTCGCCGTCGTCCAGGCACAGACCCCGCGCGCTCCTCGCCGTCGCCGTCGCAGCCTCGCCGTCGGCTGCCGCCCGCTCCCCGGCGCCGCAGGTAAGTCCTTCGGCCCGGCTTTCTTTCCCTCCACCGCTCACGCGCACGCCGACGCCTCGCCGATGCCGCCTCGCCGATGCTGCCTTGCCGACGCCGCCTCGCCGATGCCGCCTCGCCGCAGACGCGCCCAGATGCCCAGACGCCGACGCCGCCTCGCCATGCCGCCCGCCGGACGCCCACGCCCTTAGGGTGTTCTCGTCAAATGTCCCCGCCAGCCGAGCGCGACGTCGACGAAGGGTACGCCGGTGTGGTACTCCGTGGCAGCGAGCGCGACGATGCCGAGCATCGCGAGGCGGCCGTTCCAGAGAGCTCCGCGTCGGCGTTCATGGGGCCGCTCTCCGCCTGCGATAGGAGCCCGACGCCACGGTGGGGAGGGTGGTGCTGTGGTGGACAGAGGAGCCCGACGCCCAACGCCACCATGTTGGGCTGCTGCTAGCTCGGCTGAGGGAAAAGAGAAGAGAGAAGAATGGGCTGGCCGGGCTGCTGCTAGCTTGTGCTTCTCTTTTCTTTTTCAAAACTGTTTTGCAAAGATGATTTGAAACCAGTTCAAACTAAATTTGAATTTTGAGTTCAGAGGTGGGAAGAGATAAAACAAGATAACTTTATTGTTTGTTAGTTTTGGTTTTAGGGTTTTGTTGAAAGAAAAGGAGAGGTAAGGTTCTCATTTTATAACCATATGAGAGGGAAGCACAAGATAGTTTTTATTTAATGAGGATGGAATTGGTTCTTGATTTTATGTGTATGGTTATTTCTAAATACTTAGGGATTTAGTTTATGTTTATTCTAAAATTACTAATAATGTTTTCTTAACACATTGATTTAAGACTCCTAATCAAATTATTTGACTCTCATAGGTCCATCATTTTCCCAAATAAATACTTGAGTTAAGTAATACTTAACAAATCTGGCCACTAAGATAGAAAGGTAGGATTTAATATTGATCAACACTTATCACTTAAATGGAACTTAGGTTCTAATGTATTTCTGGCTTAGGTTTATATTTGTGATCTATGATAGACCAGTTAGGGTACAATATTTATATGGAGCATGTCCTATGTGAAAGGGTTTAGGGTTTTGCACAAGCTTCACTAAATGGAAGTATAATTAGGCATGAAGTAGAATTAGGATATGAGCATAAGTTTTGATCCTATTTTATTGGCTATCTAGGGTTACTCGATGTGTCGAGCGGGATGACACCGTTTGAGCATGAGGGGCGCGCCGCCGAGTAGTGTTAGGGTCGAGAAGAGTGAGAGGAGGAGGGGGAACGCCGAGTCCGTGGCCGTGGCGCCGCCACATCTAGCAATCTGTTATATGATCATGACATGATGAATGAAATATAATTGCTTTCTTAATTTTGCAGTGACATTGAGGTATGGCGGACGGCACCTTCGTCCGAGATGAGGAGGGGGAAGAAGCGGTGCAGAAATTGATCTATGAGAGTGCCCGTGGTCCGGAACCCGACGATGGAGATGACAACGAGTACCAAGACTTTCTGAATGATTTCGGCGAGGGACTTGAGTCTGAACAAGTTAAAAAGACAATGAAGTGTCCATCACAAACTCCGGCGAGGTGTATATCTATGTATCAATTAGTCTGTGTTCATCGATCCCTAGATGCATTCATTTATTTGTATTGCACTTATTAACGAATAATTTTTTCTTTTAGCCTTCTGCATCATCGAGCAAGTCTATTAAAACAAAACGAGGCCCGACGAGAGTGTTAAAGGGCGAGGGCAGGTTAGCCCTCACGGCATTTAAGGCTAATGGTGAACCGGAGCATCCCAAAGAGTTCTGCCGCAAATTTACAAATCAAGCCGGAGTTCTTGTTAGGGAGCATGTACCGATCAGCATTCAAGAGTGGAATAAGCCGAAGAAAGCGGGACTCGGAGCTAGTTATGTCAACGACACGATGAAAACTTTTCTTTGGGACACTCTATCGACACGATTCAGCCTACCGGAAGACATGACGGAAGGCCGAAGAATAAAGTCGGGGAATGGACATGGAAGAAGATGGCCATACAATTCCGGACACTGGAAGAAAAATTTATGGGACAAATATAAGAATGAAGATCCAGTTTTCGATGATACTCTAGTGAAGATAAAAGATCACTGGCCCGCATTTAAGGAGTATAAGCAATCGTCTACTTTTGTGTCCCGATCGGAGACAAATACGAAAAATGCTGCAAAGAAGAAACTTTGGCATCATTTGGGGTCAGGTGGCTACAAGACTGCCATTCCAAAGTGGACAACGTTTGAGAATAAACTGATGGACGCAGGAATCACTCCACAGACATGGGACTGGCCCGAACGGTCCAAGTTCTGTTTGTTCGCGCATGGGGCAGGGTTGGACCCAAATACAGGGTTGATCGTTGCGAAGGGAAAATGGAAGGAAAAGATTGAGGCAATCGTACCGAAGCTTATAGATGCAATTGATAAGGTCAGAAAGGGAGAGTACATTCCCGATAGAGAGAATGACGAGCTTACACTCGCTCCGGGGAATCCCGAACACGTTGGACGGGTACGAGCTCGCCCGAGTCTCACCATGAAGGAAGCATTCCCGGAGTCCGCCGACACTTATAGAAGCCGTTCGCGGAAGAAGAAGAAGGACGCCGACATGTTAACGGAATTGTTAAATAGGGTGGAGGCGCTTGAGAAAAATCAGAGGGCACCCGATCGGCCGCTGTTTCTACAGGATCCACAAGCCGGTGCTGCCCCATCTCAGCGAAGAAGCAGTGTCGGTTCCTCGCATCTTGACGGATGTGGAGGAAGCTACCCCGTGGATTATGTCACGGAGAAGACAGATTGCGAGCTACATATGTTAATCAGGACCGCATCCGTTAAGGTGGCGGTCGGCTATGTGTACCCAAGTGAAGATGGAGCAATGCACCATCATATGCCCATTCCACCTCGGTTGTGTTCGTGTCGGGGTGGATGAAGTTGTTTCGGGTTTTGAAAAAGTGGAGCTTGATATTCCTAGAGGTGAAGATGAGAGGACACTGGCCGATGTCAAGCACGGTTTCGCCCTATGGCCGAAGAAGTACGTCGTCCTTTTACAAAGGCCACCGACTCCTACACATGAGCAGCAAATGCCATCGACTCCTACACATGAGAGGACACATGAGCAGCCAAGTCCAGACCTACCTGAGAGGGACCCCAGCGTGAGTCCACCACCTCGAGATCCTCTGTGTAAGACAGCGCCCGTTAAGCGGAACGGTACGCCGCCTAGGAAGAAAGCTAGAAAGGAGAAACCACTGCCGCCTATTGAGAAGTTACCTTGGGAAAAAACTCCCGAGGAAAACCAGGCAGCCGTTCAGGCCGAGGTGAAAATTTTTTTTGCACCGAAAGTGCCAGAGATACCTTTCGAGAAGACACTAGATCCGATGAAAGTTGTGCGTACCGTTGAGAATCTATATGACCCTGTACCATCGCCGCCATCTGACTATAGGCGTTCTATTGAAAGGTCGTATGACAGCATGATCGAGGCGACAAAACCCGTTCAATCGGGTGTCAAGGAGTTAAAAGGGATACACCAAGTCTACCAGCTCGGACAACAACCCGTTCAATCGGCCCCCCATCTCGTGGTGTATGACGAGAAGGCCGTTCAAAGTTCTCGACAATACACCGATTACCCCTCAGCTGAAGTACAATATAAATATGTTCAAGGGAAAGATTTGGTCGAGAATCTCAGGAAGCTACCAACAAGAATGCATAACTTGCATACGTGGTACCAAGTTGCCACAAAGGGAGGGATCGAGACTATCATGGTGCGAGTTAAGGAAGAGCACTACTTCCAAGAATACTCTGTGAGCGTTGACTTCTGCGACCTTTTCCAGTTATACAATCTTCGGGCCCTCGACAAATCTATCATCAGTTGCTATTGTCTGTAAGTGATTTATTTATATAATTTGAGAAGTCTTTAGCTAAGCTCCTTCATTATCTGCAAATTATAATCTTTTGTGCGCTATGTTATGCAGATCGAAGATGCTCGAATGCAAAAGGGATGAAATCACGGACATTGGGTTCATTGACCCGGACACAATGCATGTCAGGACCATAGAAGAACCCCTCTATAACAAGGATACACCGGAGACTTTGCTAAGGTTTTTGAAGCGACAACGTGACAAAAAGATAATACTTTGGCCTTACAACTTCCAGGTGAGTGTTACTCTCTTATAACACATTCTATTTTGCTCACCATATGTTAAAATATTAACTGATGACTTATATATATGACACTACATATTTAAACTTGCGTAGGTTTCACTTTATTCTTATCGTCATTAAAATGTACGAAGGAGAAGTTGAAGTCTTTGACTCACTAACCAAAGAGCCTATATACAAGTCTTGTTTTCTTATGCTCAAAAGGTAATTCAAATTCTTATCGGTTTTTTTGTGAATTTCCTGATATCAACAGATTGATAACTCTTTTGTGCATTTTCTTTTGTCGGGCAGCGTATGGGAAACTTTCATCAAGGAAGATCAGTCCTTTCAATGGGCACCGAAGCTGATATGGCGTGCGAACAAAGTAAGTAGTAGTTACCTAGGTCCACACACCTTTATCATACTTGATTATTGTTTGACTGAATTATATTCTTGTACGTAAATGCGCGAAACAACCACTGGGGACTGATCTATGTGGATACTATGTTTGCGAGTACATCCACAGTAATTGTCGACGAGAGAGGGAATAATGAAAGAAATAAAGAGGTACGAAAACAATATTCACAAATTTATTTTGTTACCATAAGTTGTGCTGAGTTTCATGTATTCATTTGTATCTTATTCTTTTACAGTTGAGAAGCAAGCGGGAGAAGGTCTCAATCGAGGAGCGCTTCAAAGCAATTGGCGAGGAATTGTCGGGATTTTTCCTTCGGGAAGTCATACCACCATCCGGAGAGTTCCACTATGCATAAAGATCTTCTCCCGCTCCTCGATTGCTTTGTGTATATATAGTTCGACTCGGAGTGTACCACTATGGTACATGTAATAGATAGTATGCCTCGGAGAGTACCACTACGCATGAAGATCGATCTTCATGCATGTACTACTTTATTCTGGTGCATCGACTTGATATATGCATCGAAGAGTACTACATATGCAATTACATGTGTGTTATATTATATGCACCAACTTGATATGCATCACCTTGATCTTCATGTACTACGTAAACCCAAACGCGTTTCTGGTGTATCGACGTGATACGAAACGCTCCGATACCCATAAACCCCTCCTAAAACCCTAAACCCTGAATTCTCTGCCGCGGCAGAGATTTCTGCATTTTCTCTGCCGCGGCAGACAACCTTTGGTACCGGTTTGTAATACAAACCGGTACCAAAGCTCCCTCGCCGTGCGCTCTCCTGGGCTCCCACGTGGAGGCGCCATTAATACCGGTTCGTAAGGAACCGGTACGAAAGGGGGGGGGGGCCTTTTGTACCGGATCTTTTATACCGGTTCAAAAACCGGTACGAATGCCCCTTACGAACCGGTATAGATGAGCGTTTTTCTACTAGTGCATCCTCTATTTTGGGATGCTGCTCCCACACCGGCGCCCCTAAACTGGTGGCCCCGATCCTGCTTTCTGATTTACCAGTTGATAATAATAAGAAGTTTTGGAAGATGAAGATACCATTAAAAATCAAAAAAATTGGATGGTATCTACGTCGAGGGGTTATTCTCACCAAGACAATCTTGTTAAGCGGAATTGGCAAGGAAGTACACGATGTGTTTTTTGTCATCATGATGAAACCATCAAACATTTATCCTTCCAGTGCCAGTTTGCGAGATCTATATGGTCAGTCATCCAAGTAGCGTCCACCTTGTATCCTCCGACTAGTGCACTACTAGGAAAAGGCCTAGCCGTAAGATGGGTGTTAGTGGCGCACCAGGAGGGCAGTGCGCCACTACTACTTAGCAGTGGCGCACCGGAAAGTGGTGGGCCACTATTAAAAATGTAGTAGTGGCGCACCTCTCTTGCGGTGCGCCACCACTAAGTTTGACCATGGGTTTGACCCAGCCTTATACATAGCAATGGCGCACCGTGCAGAGGTGCGCCACAGCTATTTTTTGTAGCAGTGGCGCACCTCTACATGGTGCGCCATTACTATGTAAAGGGGAGGATGGACATGTTTGGGCATCACTTAGTAGTGGCGCACCACGAGTTTGGAAAAAATAAAAGAAATAGATAGAAAATTCAAAAAATTAAATCCTTTAAAATGCCCATGTAATATGTCATCTAGGTTTAGTGGAAATTGAAAAAAACGAATTTTGATATATTATGCAAAATGGCGTCATCTTTCGGTAAAACGGGTTTTCTGGTTGCATACGACCTCCGATGAAAAAAATATTATATCAAAATCGATCTACGCGCGTAGGCCGTTTGGAGAAAAAATGGACTCGTCAAATTCAAAACAGAAACAGGACTTTTTTCAGGTTTTAGATTTTAGGCAAAAAATAGAAAAAAATAGCGGTGGCGCACCCATGCCTTGGTGCGCCACTGCTAAGCTTCCCGCCCACGATTTTCAAAATGGGAGGAGCCGGCCACTTAACCCCCTCCTCCCTCCTCCCTCCTCCTCCACATATTCTCCTCTCCTCCTCCTCCTGCTCTCATTCTCCTCTCCTCCTCCTGCTCTCCTCCTCTCCTCTCCTCCTTTCACTCCGGCGACCTCCTCCTCTCCTCTCCTCCTTTCACTCCGGCGACTTCCTCCTCTCCTCTTCTCCTTTCACTCCGGCGACCTCCTCCTCTCCTCTCCTCCTTTCACTCCGGCGACCTCCTCCTCTCCTCTCTTCCTTTCACTCCGGCGACCTCCTCCACTATGTCGAGCTCCGGTGACCTTAATTTCCGGCGAGCTCCTCCACTATGTTGACCTCCGGTGACCTTACTCTCCGACGACCCTCCGGCGACCCTCTAGCCTCCATTACCCCTGGCCTTCATCCTCTTGTTCATCCTCTCCTACATCTCCTCACCTCTCTTCACCTCTCCTACGTCCCTCATCCATCATCACCGGCGGCTAGGCTAAGAAAAATGAGAATGAACATTGCACAAATAATTCTAGCAACAAGAACGAGAAAAAATAACGAGCCAAAAAATTCGAAAAAAAATGTGCCGCATCCGGATCCGTAACCCGATCCAGATCCAGATCTAGAAATTTCAAATTTTAGTAGTGGCGCACCTTTTTTCTATCCAGTGGCGCACCTCAGACGTTTAGGAGTGGCGCACCATGAAGCTAGTAGTGGCGCACTACTCGGTGCGCCACCGCTAAGCCAAATAGCAATGGCGCACCACTAGTGCGCCACTACTAAAAGTTAGCAGTGGTGTGATAGTAGTGGCGCACCACTAGTGCGCCACTGATGGGTAAAAGTGGTGCGCCACTGATTGCCCTTTTTCTAGTAGTGGTGTCGCCAATATCTTTGGCAATTGGCTTCATGGTATCGATTCAAGGTTTAAATTGCTTCTTAGGATCTGGGCGCTGTGGCTATGTACACATGACAAGATCTTTAATGACAAAAATTGCTCTTTGTTGCAGGTCATCTACAGATGCACAGGTATTCTCCGTTCGTGGTTACCTCTTCAGCGTGTGGAGAACCGAGACCTATTTACGGAGGTCTGTACACGGTTGGAGGATACGGCGAGGGATACTTTTTACCTACATGGGTGGCAACATAGTCGACGGATAGCAGCTCCACCTACACCTTAGGCGTCATATGATTCATCGTTCCGATACGTATCTCGCCTAGTTTTCTTTATGTAACTTTTTTTCACTTAGAGACAACAAACGGCTGTGTGCATCCTGGTTATGCAGAGGCTGGATGTAATTGCTTTTTGAAGTAATAAAGCATCATTTATCGAAAAAAACTGGTGGCCCCGATATATTTAGAAAATCAAATTCAAATGTCGAAAACGATATTCATACGAAGTTTGAACGAAATTTGTACAAATTTAACGCGAATTCAAACAAACAAAAAATCTAAAAATAAAAATCTAGCGGCGCGGGGAGTCGAAGGCGCCGAAGTCTAGTTCGTCGCCGCTGGATGTCCCGAAGGACCAGTTGTCGGCGTCGTCGGCCTCCTCCTCGTCGGCCTTCTCCTCCTTTGGCGTCGGCAGCTCCGATGGTCCGGCGAGGTCGACGTAGTTGGCGCCGTGGTCCCTGGCGGACCACACCGCCGCCTGCCGTGGGTCGATCGCGATGTGGCGATAGTCTTCGCCGACGGAGCAGCCAAGGATGAAGTTCTCGCGGGGAACGCCTCCTCGTCGCCGTCACCACGGAGGGCCGCCTGCGCCTTGGCCTTCTTCTCCCACCATTGCTTCTTCACCGGCTGAAGTGATGGCGAGGCGTCCTCCTCCTTGACGCGGGAGCGGCGGCCCGACCCCGTCGCCCGACGAGCCGGAGCAGAGGACGCGCGCCTCACATCGTCGCGGATGACGACACCTCCGGAAGGAGGCGCGGACGAGCGCGTGCACGCGACGGCGGAAGATCCGGTGCGTGAGGTTCCGGACGCCGCGGTCCGTTCCGGCGCCCTCTGCCGGGTAGGCGGCGGCGCCATGTTCGCCGCCTGCGGGAAGTATACTGGCTCCCGTTGCCCGCGGACGCGAGGACGGTACCCGTATTCGCGGAGCGTGTCATCGACGGAGCGGCCGTACCACCAGGCACGGCGGCCGATGTTGTTGAAGCGGCCGCCCGAGGGGTTGACCGTTGGCGCGAGCTCGACGGCGCGTTCGTGTTCGAAGCGCCCTGCCTAGGACGGGCCGTCGACGGCGTTCTCTGGCACGCTCCTCTCCTCCGGCGTCATCTCGGCCCGCCGTTCCTAGCGAGGGCCCGCGTCTATGGTCCTCGTGGTGGCGGCGGCGGCACGGCGAAGCCGCCGTTGGAGACGTGCCAGCCGTGCGGCAACTTGTACTATACTGGCACGGGGATGCGGTGCCAGTACAACATGTCGGCCTCGTCAAACGTCAGCTACGTTGAGCGGAGCATGCCGCCGCCGCTGCCGCCGGCCTGGTCGTTGTGTACCATCGCGTCGGCGGGGTGCGTGTGGGTGGTGGTTCGCGTGGAGGTTGAGGATGGCGGCGGCTAGGGTTGGACGGCGGGGAAAAGAGAGAAGTGTGCGCCGGTGGGGTTTTAAGGAAGACGGCGGACGCGCATTGAAGGCGCTATTGGGCTCGAAAATTGGCCGATGCCGTTTGGGCCCCGTCGGTGCGAGCCCATTTTCTCCCGACCCCCAAATTGCTATCGAGGTCGCTATCGGGGACGCCGGTGGAGATGCTCTTACTTCTGGATCATGGACACCAACTTTGATACCAGCAGCCGCTGCCCTTTTCCAACGTGGAATCACCTTTCCTATTCACGGGGTGGCACTGCTGATTCAGATTCACATGCCTATATGGATTTGACCACGCTTGGACTGAAATGTATGTGTCCAACTTCATGATATCAGATGCAGCGGATGGAAGCGACACACGACGGCGATGCAAAAGGCATGGCGGTTCAGTCCCGGACGTTCACCGCTTGGCTCGGCTTCGACTAGTTGATCTCCCTGGTAGGTAGCAAGGCCACCGAGCCATGACGATTCTGTTCCCTGCCACCACTGTGTGGTACCACTTTGTTTTGTGATGATCTCGATTGGTCGTCTGGCCCATGAGCCATAGTGTTGATCTGTTGAGGTTTCTGTGTAGCTGGGATTTGATCACCTGGCTATTGGTGGTGTGCAATGTTTATTTAGTTGGTTTCAGGAAAATTTACTTAGCTTATGTAAGCCCAAGTATTTTATTTCTATTGATCCCTCTTTTAAAACTTTGGTAATTGAGGGGATGAATTTCAATGGTAGGTACATGAGGTATAGTTAGTTAAAGGGGTACTGTTTCACATATGTTTAGTCTTTGCTTGGCGCCTTAGTATTTTTAGCTGTAGGTTCAAAGTTGGGTTCATATTGTCTCCAAATCTGGAACTTGCTATATATGTATTTTTGAAGGCTTTTATTTATCTTTACAAACTTGATCGGCTTTTCTAAAAGTACATCTAATCAAGTATAAGTGGACATTTGAAATGTACAATGGTATGAGTACTTTTTAATGTATTCTTGTACCATCCATATTTGCAGCTAGAGTGTGTATATGAGGAGGCTGTCCTGTAAAATTGGAATTGCCTTTAATGCCTTGATCCAACTTTTTTTTTGAAACGGGCAAAAAAGCTTTTGCCTTATATTAACATAGGAGAAGCAAACAAGGGGATGGCAAGAGCCATAAAAGTAAAAAAAGAGGAGGGAAGAGGGGGGGCAAACACACCCCCCTCCCTCGAAAGAGAAAATACTACGAAAAGGTCAGCCCACGAGCTCAGCTAGGCTCTTTGCACCAGCAAGAATCCAGTTCTTGCCCTCCTCCCTTATTTTGAGCATGATCTCCGAGGGTAGGGAGGATTTATTGTTGAACACACGCTCATTTCGCTCCTTCTAAAAAGTTGGATCAAGGCCTGCGAACTGCAATTATGCTAATTGATCCAACTTTTTAATTAAGGAGATGTAATTAGCTTCAGTTCTAAACGATTTGACATATTCCTACAACGAAAACCACCTTTGCGTGGGCAAGTAAATACATACTCCCTCTGTCTCAAAATAACTGACTCCATTTTGTCTATATGTGAATGTATCTAAATGCATGTTAGGTGTAGATACGTCCGTATCTTGTAAGTTGACTCACTTGGATCTATTTGAGATAAAAGGAGGGGAGGAAACAATCCATATTTTTGTTTAATGCTCAATTTACTGCCGCCCTCAAGTTCAGATTCAGTTGATTTCTACTGTTCATATTCATGTAGCGTTTAACTAGTAGACCATGTACAATTGCTTCTTTACTTTTGACCAATTCGCGTGCCTGATGCAATCCACTAGTAGAAAAACGGTCATCTATACCGGTTCGTAAGGGGCATTCGTACCGGTTTTTGAACCAGTATAAAAGATCCGGTACAAAAGGCCCCCCCCCTTTCGTACCGGTTCCTTACGAACCGGTATTAATGGCGCCTCCACGTGGGAGCCCAGGAGAGCGCACGGAGAGGGAGCTTTGGTACCGGTTTGTATTACAAACCGGTACCAAAGGTTGTCTGCCGCGGCAGAGAAAATGCAGAAATCTCTGCCGCGGCAGAGAATTCAGGGTTTAGGGTTTTAGGAGGGGTTTATGGGTTATCGGAGCGTTTCGTGTCACGTCGATACACCAGAAACGTGTTTGGGTTTACGTAGTACATGAAGATCAAGGTGATGCATATCAAGTTGGTGCATATAATATAACACACATGTAATTGCATATGTAGTACTCTTCGATGCATATATCAAGTCGATGCACCAGAATAAAGTAGTACATGCATGAAGATCGATCTTCATGCGTAGTGGTACTCTCCGAGGCATACTATCTATTACATGTACCATAGTGGTACACTCCGAGTCGAACTATATATACACAAAGCAATCGAGGAGCGGGAGAAGATCTTTATGCATAGTGGAACTCTCCGGATGGTGGTATGACTTCCCGAAGGAAAAATCCCGACAATTCCTCGCCAATTGCTTTGAAGCGCTCCTCGATTGAGATCTTCTCCCGCTTTCTTCTCAACTGTAAAATAATAAGATACAAATGAATACATGAAACTCAGCACAACTTATGGTAACAAAATAAATTTGTGAATATTGTTTTCGTACCTCTTTATTTCTTTCATTATTCGCTCTCTCGCTGACAATTCTGTGGATGTACTCGCAAACGTAGTATCCACATAGATCAGTCCCCTGTGGTTGTTTCGCGCATTTCGTACAAGAATATAATTCAGTCAAACAATAATCAAGTATGATAAAGGTGTGTGGACCTAGGTAACTACTACTTACTTTGTTCGCACGCCATATCAGCTTCGGTGCCCATTGAAAGGACTGATCTTCCTTGATGAAAGTTTCCCATACGCTGCCCGACAAAAGAAAATGCACAAAAGAGTTATCAATCTGTTGATATCAGGAAATTCACAAAAAAACCGATAAGAATTTGAATTACCTTTTGAGCATAAGAAAACAAGACTTGTATAGTATAGGCTCTTTGGTTAGTGAGTCAAAAACTTCAACTTCTCCTTCGTACATTTTAATGACGATAAGAATAAAGTGAAACCTACGCAAGTTTAAATATGTAGTGTCATATATATAAGTCATCGAGTTAATATTTTAACATATGGTGAGCAAAATAGAATGTGTTATAAGAGAGTAACACTCACCTGGAAGTTGTAAGGCCAAAGTATTATCTTTTTGTCACGTTGTCGCTTCAAAAACCTTAGCAAAGTCTCCGGTGTATCCTTGTTATAGAGGGGTTCTTCTATGGTCCTGACATGCATTGTGTCCGGGTCAATGAACCCAATGTCCGTGATTTCATCCCTTTTGCATTCGAGCATCTTCGATCTGCATAACATAGCGCACAAAAGATTATAATTTGCAGATAATGAAGGAGCTTAGCTAAAGACTTCTCAAATTATATAAATAAATCACTTACAGACAATAGCAACTGATGATAGATTTGTAGAGGGCCCGAAGATTGTATAACTAGAAAAGGTCGCAGAAGTCAACGCTCACAGAGTATTCTTGGAAGTAGTGCTCTTCCTTAACTCGCACCATGATAGTCTCGATCCCTCCCTTTGTGGCAACTTGGTACCACGTATGCAAGTTACGCATTCTTGTTGGTAGCTTCCTGAGATTCTCGACCAAATCTTTCCCTTGAACATATTTATATTGTACTTCAGCTGAGGGGTAATCGGTGTATTGTCGAGAACTTTTAACGGCCTTCTCGTCATACACCACGAGATGGGGGGCCGATTGAACGGGTTGTTGTCCGAGCTGGTAGACTTGGTGTATCCCTTTTAACTCCTTGACACCCGATTGAACGGGTTTTGTCGCCTCGATCATGCTGTCATACGACCTTTCAATAGAACGCCTATAGTCAGATGGCGGCGATGGTACAGGGTCATATAGATTCTCAACGGTACGCACAACTTTCATCGGATCTAGTGTCTTCTCGAAAGGTATCTTCGGCACTTTCGGTGCAAAAAAAATTTTCACCTCGGCCTGAACGGCTGCCTCGGTTTTCCTCGGGAGTTTTTTCCCAAGGTAACTTCTCAATAGGCGGCAGTGGTTTCTCCTTTCTAGCTTTCTTCCTAGGCGGCGTACCGTTCCACTTAACGGGCGCCGTCTTACACGAGGATCTCGAGGTGGTGGACTCACGCCGGGGTCCCTCTCAGGTAGGTCTGGACTTGGCTGCTCATGTGTCCTCTCATGTGTAGGAGTCGATGGCATTTGCTGCTCATGTGTAGGAGTCGGTGGCCTTTGTAAAAGGACGACGTACTTCTTCGGCCATAGGGCGAAACCGTGCTTGACATCGGCCAGTGTCCTCTCATCTTCACCTCTAGGAATATCAAGCTCCACTTTTTCAAAACCCGAAACAACTTCATCCACCCCGACACGAACACAACCGAGGTGGAATGGGCATATGATGGTGCATTGCTCCATCTTCACTTGGGTACACATAGCCGACCGCCACCTTAACGGACGCGGTCCTGATTAACATATGTAGCTCGCAATCTGTCTTCTTCGTGACATAATCCACGGGGTAGCTTCCTCCACATCCGTCAAGATGCGAGGAACCGACACTGCTTCTTCGCTGAGATGGGGCAGCACCGGCTTGTGGATCCTGTAGAAACAGCGGCTGATCAGGTGCCCTCTGATTTTTCTCAAGCGCCTCCACCCTATTTAACAATTCTGTTAACATGTCGGCGTCCTTCTTCTTCTTCCGCGAACGGCTTCTATAAATGTCAGCGGACTCCGGGAATGCTTCCTTCATGGTGAGACCTGGGCGAGCTCGTACCCGTCCAACGTGTTCGGGATTCCCGAGAGCGAGTGTAAGCTCGTCATTCTCTCTATCGGGAATGTACTCTCCCTTCTCGACCTTATCAATTGCATCTATAAGCTTCGGTACGATTGCCTCAATCTTTTCCTTCCATTTTCCCTTCGCAACGATCAACCCCGTATTTGGGTCCAACCCTGCCCCATGCGCGAACAACCGTAACTTGGACCGTTCGGGCCAGTCCCATGTCTGTGGAGTGATTCCTGCGTCCATCAGTTTATTCTCAAACGCTGTCCACTTCGGAATGGCAGTCTTGTAGCCACCTGACCCCAAATGATGCCAAAGTTTCTTCTTTGCAGCATTTTTCGTATTTGTCTCCGATCGGGACACAAAAGTAGACGATTGCTTATACTCCTTAAATGCGGGCCAGTGATCTTTTATCTTCACTAGAGTATCATCGAAAACTGGATCTTCATTCTTATATTTGTCCCATAAATTTTTCTTCCAGTGCCGGAATTGTATGGCCATCTTCTTCCATGTCCATTCCCCTGACTTTATTCTTCTGGCCTTCCGTCATGTCTTCCGGTAGGCTGAATCGTGTCAGTAGAGTGTCCCAAAGAAAAGTTTTCATCGTGTCGTTGACATAACTAGCTCCAGTCCCCGCTTTCTTCGGCTTATTCCACTCTTGAATGCTGATCGGTACATGGTCCCTAACAAGAACTCCGGCTTGATTTGTAAATTTGCGGCAAAACTCTTTGGGATGCTCCGGTTCACCATTAGCCTTAAATGCCGTGAGGGCTAACCTGCCCTCGCCCTTTAACACTCTCGTCGGGCCTCGTTTTGTTTTAATAGACTTGCTCGATGATGAGAAGGCTAAAAGAAAAAATTATTCGTTAATAAGCGCAATACAAATAAATGAATGCATCTAGGGATCGATGAACACAGACTAATTGATACATAGATATACACCTCGCCGGAGTTTGTGATGGACACTTCATTGTCTTTTCTAACTTGTTCAGACTCAAGTCCCTCGCCGAAATCATTCAGAAAGTCTTGGTACTCGTTGTCATCTCCATCGTCGGGTTCCGGACCACAGGCACTCTCATAGATCAATTTCTTTACCGCTTCTTCCCCCTCCTCATCTCGGACGAAGGTGCCGTCCGCCATACCTCAATGTCACTGCAAAATTAAGAAAGCAATTATATTTCATTCATCATGTCATGATCATATAACAGATTGCTAGATGTGGCGGCGCCACGGCCACGGACTCGGCGTTCCCCCTCCTCCTCTCACTCTTCTCGACCCTAACACTACTCGGCGGCGCGCCCCTCATGCTCAAACGGTGTCATCCCGCTCGACACATCGAGTAACCCTAGATAGCCAATAAAATAGGATCAAAACTTATGCTCATATCCTAATTCTACTTCATGCCTAATTATACTTCCATTTAGTGAAGCTTGTGCAAAACCCTAAACCCTTTCACATAGGACATGCTCCATATAAATATTGTACCCTAAGCTGGTCTATCATAGATCACAAATATAAACCTAAGCCAGAAATACATTAGAACCTAAATTCCATTTAAGTGATAAGTGTTGATCAATATTAAATCCTACCTTTCTATCTTAGTGGCCAGATTTGTTAAGTATTACTTAACTCAAGTATTTATTTGGGAAAATGATGGACCTATGAGAGTCAAATAATTTGATTAGGAGTCTTAAATCAATGTGTTAAGAAAACCATATTAGTAACTTTAGAATAAACATAAACTAAATCCCTAAGTATTTAGAAATAACCATACACATAAAATCAAGAACCAATTCCATCCTCATTAAATAAAAACTATCTTGTGCCTCCCTCTCATATGGTTATAAAATGAGAACCTTACCTCTCCTTTTCTTTCAACAAAACCCTAAAACCAAAACTAACAAACAATAAAGTTATCTTGTTTTATCTCTTCCCACCTCTGAACTCAAAATTCAAATTTAGTTTGAACTGGTTTCAAATCATCTTTGCAAAACAGTTTTGAAAAAGAAAAGAGAAGCACAAGCTAGCAGCAGCCCGGCCAGCCCATTCTTCTGTCTTCTCTTTTCCCTCAGCCGAGCTAGCAGCAGCCCAACACGGTGGCGTTGGGCGTCGGGCTCCTCTGTCCACCACCGCACCACCCTCCCCACCGCGGCGTCGGGCTCCTATCGCAGGCGGAGAGCGGCCCCATGAACGCCGACGCGGAGCTCTCTGGAACGGCCGCCTCGCGATGCTCGGCATCGTCGCGCTCGCTGCCACGGAGTACCACACCGGCGTACCCTTCGTCGATGTCGCGCTCGCTGGCAGGGACATTTGACAGAACACCCTAAGGGCGTGGGCGTCCAGCGGGCGGCATGGCGAGGCGGCGTCGGCGTCTGGGCATCTGGGCGCGTCTGCGGCGAGGCGGCATCGGCGAGGCGGCGTCGGCAAGGCAGCATCGGCGAGGCGGCATCGGCGAGGCGTCGGCGTGCGCGTGAGCGGGGGAGGGAAAGAAAGCCGGGCCGGAGGACTTACCTGCGGCGCCGGGGAGCGGGCGGCAGCCGACGGCGAGGCTGCGACGGCGACGGCGAGGAGCGCGCGGGGTCTGTGCCTGGACGACGGCGACGGCGAGGAGCGTGCGGGGTCTGTGCCTGGACGACGGCGACGGCGAGGAGCGCGCGGGGTCTCTGTGGCCGGCGCGCAGAATTTGGAGGATTTGGGGGCATTTGGCCCGCGCCGCTAAGTCAAAACCTTGAGGAAGACCCTTTGGTACCGGTTGGTACCACCAACCGGTACGAAAGGCCTTTCGTACCGGTTGGTGATACCAACCAGTACCAAATGTATTTTTTTTGTTTTCTTTTTTTCTTTTGGTGTTTTCTTTTTTCTTTTGCTGTTTCTTTTCTATTTCTTATTTACTGTTTCTTTTTTCTTTCTTTTTCTTATTATTTTCTTTTATGTTTCTTTTCTTTTATATTTCTTTTATATTTCTTTTCTTTTCTATATATTTTTTATTTCTTTTTCTATTTCCGTTTGTTTTCTTTTCTATTTCTTTTCTATATCCTTTTTAATATTTCTTTTCTATTTCTTTTCTATTTTTTTCTATTTATTTTTTCTTTTCTGTTTCTACTTTCTTTTCTGTTTCTTTTTCTTTTCTTTTGTGTTTCTTTTCTTTTCTTTTTATTTTTTATTTCTATTTCTTTTCTTTTCTATTTGTTTTCTATTTCTTTTTCTTTTTCCGTTTGTTTTCTTTTCTATTTCTTTTCTATAACCTTTTTTATATTTCTTTTCTATTTCTTTTCTATATATTCTCTAATTCTTTTTCTATTTATTTTCTATATATTTTCTATTTCTATTCTTTACTCCCGCGACGACGCCGTCCGTGCGGGAAACTTTCCCGCCACGTACGACGTCGCGCGGGAAACTTTCCCGCCACGACGCCGCACGGGAGAAAAAAGGAGGGAAAGAAAGGGCGGCAATAAAATTTTATTACGATTGAACTCGAATTAAAAGTACATAGCTAAACTGAAAATTAAGATACATGGCTAGATTCGAATCTTGGAGTCATTCAGTCATAGTCGTGTCTAGCCCTATAAACATCGCCACTGTAGTCGTCGTAGTCGCCGTCATCATCGTCGCTGGCATCGGGGTCGCGGTAGTCAAACCTCGGCGGGTGAGCACGCGTGGGCTGGGACTGAGGGTAGCGCAGGCGGGGGCCACGGTAGGCCATGACGCCCTGGAGAGTCCGGCCGCGCCACCACAGCCGACGGCCGGCCTCGTTGAAGTTCGGAGGAGGCGGGCCGCCCTCCTCGTGCCTGGCAAGTGCCCTCTCACGCCGATTGATGAAGAAGCTTTCCCAAGTCGGGCTGTAGTCGGGATGCCACTGGGGATTCCTCCGCTGCTCGGCGTGAGCTCGAAGTAGTAGTGGTTTGTGATGGCCATCTCGCGCGCCACACCTAGAGGGACCGGAGGGACCGGTACGCCTCCGACGCTTAGCAACCAGCCGGTCGGGACGCCGTAGCCCGGCGGGCAGGGGTAGTTCGAGGCGCAAAGCGCCTCCGCCTCCGGGGGTTAGAGATACGATGGAAGCCATGGGAGAGAATGATGAGGTTTGCGAGATATGAGTCTAGATGTGATATGTAAATGGAGGCCAAGCCTACATATATATAGTGAAAAAATGGCGGGAAGACAGAGGCGGGAACCGGTGGAAAGCGTGGGAAGAAAATAGGCGGGAAGACAAAGGCAAACCTTTAGTACCGGTTGGTGGGTGCAACCGGTACTAAAGCTGTCGGCAGGATAATGACGCCCTGCTCGATGAGCTAAAGTATGTAGCGCACGACGCCCTGTCGGTGGGATAAGGACGCGTGGGTAACCTCTAGTACCGGTTGGTGGGTGCAACCGGTACTAAAGTTGTCGGCAGGATAATGACGCCCTGCTCGATGAGCTAAAGTGTGTAGCGCACGACGCCCTGTCGGTGGGATAAGGACGCGTGGGAAACATTTAGTACCGGCTGGTGGGTGCAACCGGTAGTAAAGCTGTCGGTAGGATAAGGACGCCCTGCTCGAACCGGTGCTAAAGATGGGGGGGGCTAAATCTGGGGGAGGCTTATCTGGTGTTTGCCTTATCTGGGGTGGTTTCATTTGGGGGGAGGGGATTATCTGGAGACACACACCGCTATATATAGCCCCTCCGGCGAGAGTAGAGAGAACAAAGAGAGAAGATGCAACAACCAAGAAGGAAAGAGCCTCTCCGGCGGAGTTTCTCGAAGATGTCTTAGATGGACGGCCGTCTTAGACATCTTCGGAAGCTCCGCCCGAGTAACTCTTCCCGCAGGCAAGCTAGGAGTCCCGCTCGCAAGCTGCTAGTATACACCCAACAAACAGAAGCTCCAGGGAGCTGGTATATAACCCGACGACGGCGACCTCGAAGGAAAGAGCCTCTCCGGCGGAGTTTCTCGAAGATGTCTTAGATGGACGGCCGTCTTAGACATCTTTGGAAGCTCCGCGCGAGTAACTCTTCCCGCAAGTCCCGCTCGGAAGCCTCGGAATTTTTTTCCTGCAAGCCAACCATCTCCATTGTTAATATCTTACATACAGTAACATCATTGCACAAAAGTGATTTCCATATTGAGATACACAAGTTATGATCCCTATATCTAGCTAGTCTTCTGAGTTTTCTTCGTCTGTTTCCCTTTCTTCGATTGCTGACGCAACCATGGACAATCTTCATTATTTAAGATGATGCTTGGGTCAATTTTTACCTTGAAGGGTGGAATATCATCAAACTTATTATAATCTTCTTGACATGTCTGTCTTGTCCTCTACTCCCACGATGTTTCTTTTTCCTGAAAGAACTATGTGCCGCTTTGGCTCAACGTATGATGTGTCCTCTTGCCTTTCTTTTCTTTTTTTCGGTTTGCTAGACATGTCCTTCACATAAAAAACCTGAGCCACCTCACTGGCTAGGACGAATGGTTCGGTGTCGTACCCTAGATTCTTGAGATCCACTGTAGTCATTCCGTACTGCGGGTCTACCTGTACCCCGTCTTTCAGAGTTGAACCATTTGCACCGGAACAAAGGGACCTTGAAATTAGGTCCATAGTCAAGTTCCCATATCTCCTCTATGTACCCATAATATGTGACCTTGTTCCCATTGTCATCTTTTGCATCAAAGCGGACACCACTGTTTTGGTTGGTGCTCTTTTTGTCTTGGGCGAACGTGTAAAATGTGTTCCCATTAATCTCGTACCCTTGAAAAGTCGATATAGTCGAAGATGGTTGCTTGGCCAACAAGTACAGCTGCTCGTCATCAGTGACATTCATGAGACGTGTTTGCAACCAACCGCTGAAAGTCTTCATGTGTTCTCCAGCAATCCAATCTTCACGTTGCTCCGGGTATTTAGAGCATAACATATCCTTGTGTTCCTCTTTGTACGGAGCCACCAAGATGGAATTAAGTAGAACTGTGTAGTGTGCTTGAGTGAAAGAATGTCCATCCATACACGTTCTTGATTTCTTTCCTAGCGTGCCTTTTCTACGCAGTCTCCCCTCATAGCGCGATTCAGGAACACCGATCGGCTTAAGGTCAGGAATAAAGTCAACGCAAAACTCAATGACCTCCTCTGTTCCATAGCCCTTGGAGATGCTTCCTTCTGGCCTAGCACGGTTATGAACGTACTTCTTTAAGACTCCCATGAATCTCTCAAAGGGGAACATGTTGTGTAGAAATACAGGACCGAGAACGCCAATCTCTTCGACCGGGTGAACTAGGAGATGTGTCATAATATTGAAGAAGGATGGTGGGAACACCAACTCGAAGCTGACTAGACATTGGACCACATCCTTCGTAAATTTTGTAGAGTAAGTGGATTGATCACCTTCTGAGAAATTGCATTGAGGAACGCACATAGCTTCACAATGGGTACTCGAACATTTTCCGGCAGAAGCCCCCTCAATGCAACCGAAGTAATTGTGTCATAATCACGTGGCAGTCATGAGACTTTAGGTTTTGAAACTTTTTCTCCGACATGTTTATTATTCCCTTTATATTCGACGAGAAGCCGGACGGGACCTTGATGCTACTCGGGACTTCAAAAAGATCTCCTTCTCCTCTTTGGTAAGAGCGTAGGCTGGCGGGACCTTGATACTTCTCTGGATTCAGGTTGTTTCCTTCGTGGATACTTTGCTGGTCCTGCCGTGCATCCGGTGTATCTTTTGTCTTCCCATACACGCCCAAGAAGTTTAGCAGGTTCACGCAAAGATTTTTCGTCACGTGCATCACGTCGATTGCAGAGTGAACCTCTAAGAATTTCCAGTAGGGTAGCTCCCAAAATATCGACTTCTTCTTCCACATGGGTACGTGTCCGTCAACATCATGCGGAACAGATTGTCCGCCGGGACCCTTTCCAAAGATCACTTTTAAATCCTTGACCATATCATATATAACTTCCCCGATGAGGGCGGGTAGGCTTCGTTCGGTTATCCGCCTCACCTCCGAAATGCTTTCCTCTCTTTCTTACGCGATGTTGTTTTGGAAGAAATCGACGATGCCCCGGGTACACATTCTTGTTTCCCAAATAATTACTGTCAGTCTCACCTAAACAGTGTGTGCATGCATTGTATCCCTTGTTTGACTGCCCTGAAATGTTACCAAGAGCAGGCCAATCATTGATGGTTACAAATAACAACGCTCGTAGGTTAAATTCCTTTTTGTTCGTGCTCATCCCACACAGGTACACCTTCGTCACGCCACAACTCTAAAAGTTCTTCAACCAATGGCCTCAGGTACACATCAATGTCGTTGCTGGGTTGCTTCGGGCCCTGGATGAGCACTGGCATCATAATGAACTTCCGCTTCATGCACAACCAAGGAGGAAGGTTATAGATACATAGAGTCACTGGCCAGGTGCTATGACTGGAGCTCTGCTTCCCGAAAGGATTAAAGCCATCTGTATTTAGACCAAATCTTAAGTTCCTTGCGTCATCTGAAAATGACTTGAACTCTCTGTCGATTTTTCTCCACTGCGACCCGTCAGCGGGATGTCTCAGGATCACATCTTTCTTATGGTCCTCTTTGTGCCATCGCAACAACTTGGCATGCTCTTTGTTCTGGAACAAACGTTTCAACCGTGGTATTATAGGAGCATACCACATCACCTTCGCAGGAACCCTCTTCCCGGGGGTGGACTCACCCTCAACATCGCCGGGTCATCTCGCCTGATCTTATATCTCAATGCACTACATACCGGGCATGCATTCAAATTCTCGTACTCCCCGCGGTAGAGGATGCGAGTCATTGATGCATGCATGTATCTTCTGCACCTCTAATCCTAGAGGGCAGACAACCTTCTTTGCTTCGTACGTGCTAGAGGGCAACACGTTCTCCCTGGAAGCATCTTCTTTATTATTTTCAGCAATTTTTCAAATCCCTTGTCGAAGTACCATTCTCCGCCTTCCATCGCAGCAATTCCAGCGTGGTACCCGGCTTTTTCTGACCATTTTCGCAATTTGGGTACAACAGTTTGTTGTGATCCTCTAACATTTTCTCCAACTTCAACCTCTCCTTTTCATTTCCGCAGTTCATCTTCGCATCAAGAATGGCCCGACCCAAATCGTCATCCGGATCATCAAAAATTGGCTCATCGAAAATGGGCTCTTCTTCAGCTTCGTCTTCCCCCATTCTACTATCACCGTGTTCAGTGAATAAGGGATAGTTGTCACTATCCTCTTCTTCTTTGTTGTCTTCCAATATAACCCCTCTTTCTCCGTGTTTGGTCCAACAATTATAGCTGGGCATGAAACCGTTCTCCAGCAGGTGGACGTGAAGGGTCTTCGAGGTAGAGTAATCCTTCATATTCTTACAGGAACTACATGGACAATACATGAAACCATTCGACCGCCTGTTTGCCTCAGCCACGTTGAGAAAATAATGCATGCCTTTAATGAACTCGGGATGGCACCGGTCACCGTACATCCATTGTCGACTCATCTGCATTTTATATGTATATCAAAAATCATTCGAGTACACAACATCGTGGATATATGAGTGACCAACTTAATTAATATTCAAGTTCATCACATAAAACTAAGTTTTTTTAAAAAAAGAAGAGGCTCACCGAGGTTGTACGGTGCCGGCTAGGGGACGACGCTGGCGATCGACGGCGGTGAGGACGGGGATGATACTAATTAAAACCTACAAAATATACCATAATTTCAGCTCAAATTGATTATAAAAAAAAGTAAAATCCCTAACTTAGGCATTTCATCAAACACCTTGCTAGCACTAGAAAAATAGTACGAGTTAAACTACCAAAGAAATGAGCTAAATTAGGAACGCCGGAAGAAAGGATGATATTGCTAACTCTTGGATAGATGGAGGTCGTTAATCTTGTTAAAATGGTGGAGAAAGAATGAAAATTTGTTGGAGTGTGAGAGGTGCAAAAGTTTTAGAAATGTGAGAGAGATGAAAATGAGAATGGATCGGGGCGGGGGAGGGGCGCGGTGAGCATATGAGGCACCCTTTAGTACCGGTTGCTAACACAAACCGGTACCAAAGGTCCAACCTTGGCCCCACCCTCACCTGCCATTCCGGCCGAAGACCTTTCGTACCGGTTCCTAACACGAACCGGTACGAAAGCTCGTAACGAACCGGTACGAATGCCTGAGCGTCCGAACCGGTACAAATGCCACCTTTAATACCGGTTCGTAAGGGAACCGGTATTAAAGTCTTAGATGGATGAGAGGTTTTCTACTAGTGATCTCGTACTTTTGCAGATTGTAGTAAAATCTGGTTTCTTATACCACTGGTGATTTGACATGTTTTAACTGTCATTTAAAAAGGTTTTTCCACGTTAATACTGTAATTTATATAGTTTTAAACAAATGTTGTCTTGACATTTTCTAGCCCGTGCTGGAGCACGGGTTAACTACTAGTATATTTTAAAAGAAATAGCATTATGTCCGCATAGCTAGAGAAAACTAGAATGCTTGATTCTTTTTTACCGCGACTACAAATTCAACCTTTTGTGTTGATCAAACTATTTTCTGCATGTAGTAGGAACGGTACGGAAGATCAAATGAGTGTTAGGTATGTTGTTTATTTTGTGAATGTACTCTGATACTATGATGTGCATTTCTCTTTTCATGTTTAACAAGTCCAATTCACAAGAAAGCTCTAGGCTCCTTGTTTGAAATATTAACTAGAAGGACCTTGCGCGCTTTGCTGCGCCGTTTCTTCTATTTACGTTTTGTTTTCCGGTTGACGTGTACATATTTGGCCATTATTTGACTTTTTTGATGGGTGCCGCATAGATTCTTCTATTGTTTTAGAGGAAGTGCCATGAAGATACTCTCAAGACGTATCTTCCAACCGAATGATCCATGTTATAATACCATCAATTTCTTGGCAGGAAAAATAACATTACCTTATAAAAATGAAGGTCTGATGAAAACAAAACAAAAAACGTCATAGAGAGATCAACAGATGGATGATTGCATGATGACTGGATGGGTTCCGCGGGTATTACTGATATTCATATATGAAATTGTAGTGTCTATCAGAATGCTATGTTATAGTACAGTCATTGGAACCTCACTCATGTGATCTGGAATGGAAGACTCAAAGGACAGACCAAGGGTTGATATGAAGGTGAATAGCTTCTCGAGAATTTATGAACAACACACAATTAAAATCAATAGTAGTGATATTAGTTAATTTAAAGGGACTAACTACTGGTGTTTTCGCACACAATCCCAAGTTTAACACCTAGCTCTTTTGACTCATGAAATAGTTGTGCCTAACTTATTCCATTTTCTGTCCTACAAATGAATCATAAATAAATAAACATGAAATAGGCCGGAGGAAGTATGGCAAGAGGGGAATGTCCAAATGACACATGCATACCAATAATAAAGGGGAATCTTTATCTGTCACAACACCAGCTTTGAACCCACAAAAAGTAAGGCCTGAATATCATCTTACAATCTGCAGCATAACTACAGCAATGGATACTGAGATATAACTAACATACTATTAATTTTTAAGCAGGGAGAGGATCTTCTCCTTCCCAAAGATATGGGGACATGCATACTGAGAGCAGTAAGCCAGTAAGTAATTCATCTGCTCAAGTTATATGTTCTAGGAATAAACTAATTTCCATTTGGATCTTTTTTAGGATACTATGTTTGAGACACGTATTAGTGCATGAAGACCAATGCATTTTCTTCACGATTGCCAAGGAAAACCACAATCATAGGTTGTTTCTCTCCAGATGTTACCGTGCACAGTAAACAGAAAACATAATACTTATCTCAGGTGAAGAATCCAAAACCTTATAAGGTAGCAGAGTACTTCAGAGAAATCAGGTTTTTCAACCAAAGCAAATAGCTTCATGAATTTGGTGTGCATCACTATTTGGAGTGGAAATATTATCATAAAGGTCAGAGTTGACTTATCTTATTAAAGTATGTCTTGTACTGACCTATTTACAATTATTTATCTGAAAGTTACACAGTTGATTTCCCGTACCAAACTATTTTTTAATTAATATCAAGATCAATAATCAGCAACAACTGTTTTAAAAGATTCTAGTTTCTTGATAGTATATAAACACGAATCTAGGGGACATCATTTAATGGAGGAATACTGAATGATCAAGAAGACTCTAAATTATATAGTGCCAATCCAGAAAATAAGAACATGCATGCAAAACAAAGGAAACCATGCCATTCAGATTTCAAAACGGATTTACATAACCATCCTTTTAGGACGATTCAGATTCAGGAAGAGGCAAGTTGCCAATATGTTCCCTCAACTTCCAAAATTAATGGTGAAAAAATACAGCACAAAAAAGAACTATGATAATCTGAAGTGAATAACCATACAGGTTCATACTAATGTCGGTTAACTATATATGAATAGCAATGATAAATTAAACCTTATTAAAATAGAACATTCTTTGTTTGGAGCACTAAAAATTTGATTTGCTCATGGTTTTGAAGATCTAATTCGAGAATTTCTCGTATTACAGCATTGGGATGTTCGATCAATTAAAATTAAAATGCATAGCAGAAACATGCCAATTGAGTAACAGCCTGCAAACATCACGCTGCCAAGTGAATTTAAGTGACACGAATGCAACAGAAAGTTGTACTATAGTCTCCATCGAGCATGCCATTAATTGGATCGTGCATATACAGATAACGGGACACAACCTGTTCTTATGCTATATTGCTATTGTGGTCTGCTCATTTTTCCTTGTTGTCAGATTAAACTAAACATCAAGTTTAATATGATCAACTTGTACTGAACAAAATTTCTGGAAGTGTGAGATACCGGCTCAATGGAAGCAGGCTTACCGTGTGAGAGCGTCGAACCATATCCACCTGGCTAGCACTTTTTTGCAGGTTCCGATATAGCAAGATGTGGAGGTTGGGGAACATCACTGACCTCATTGTGGATTGATCATGGCTGGATCGTGAAAGGAAAAGGTTGGGCTGCAGCCTCTCAGTCTCAGTTGGCGAGGACTCCAGATCAAGACAATGGATACATGCTGCACATGGACCGGTAGACAGCCTTAGAGCCTTGAAGGAACACCAATGGACGGCGGTCGACGTAGTTTGTACACGGCCGTATAGGCTCGACGGCCTTAAGCTCCATGCCACGTGGCGACCGCTGCCTACTTCAGAATCCCCAGCGCGGCAGGCCAACACCTATGCGGCATGGTTGGCGGTAGAGACTTAGAGATCAGGGATGTGGAAGATGCAGAACGGGGGAAGGGGGGAGAGCAAGGGCCGAGATACCTGCTACCGGCATGCCGGGGAGGGGGAAGCGAGCCGTCAGCTGCGGGAGTCCCTCCTAGGGTTAGAAACGCCGCCACACACGGTAGGGAAATTGGGGATGGAACCATCGGGAGTTCAGACACAAGTACAGACCAATACCCATTTTGCATCCCCTCCAAAGCGGTATCTCCACCGACGTACGGCCCAGCAAAAAACTCGCATGAGGCATTGAAGCGTAGCACCTCATCACGCCGCCAGGTAGGCCCAACCAGACGGCCACGTCCCGAGCAAGGAGAGGCGCGCGGAACCCTGGGAGCTTAGAGCTCTTAGGGATTTCCAAGAACTACCTTTGCTCTGTAGGTTTCGATCAGCACATGGCATCACGTTTTTATGTTTGCTTGCAGTAAACAAAGTTGTGTAACCTTATTATCTTGTAATTGCACGCAGGAGGAGATTTTGGTGGTGTCCTTAGTTCCCGCAAAGTTCCTATTGCCGGCTGCTGCGTCCTTTGTGAGGCCGCTTTGCTGCGGGACGGCACGACATCTAGTCTCCATCCTTGCGGTCTCCGCCAACATCCTCGCCGGAAATAAGGCCACGCCCGTCGAGGCCACCCAGCCGGTGAGACATCTCATCATTCGTCTTCAGCGCTTGTAACAGGACGCTCCACAGGTGTAGAAAGTAAGTTGGCGGCGCTAATTTACTAGTTCATGATTGGATTCTGCTAGTTGTCGTTTGTAGAATCATGTCTGCATGGCTTGGCCAGATTCGTCTGAGTAGAGGCTTACACAAAATTTGTGTGCGAGGTTGGATAGTAGTTCGGATGTGGATGCTTACCTAATGCAAGCGGCTAGATAGTTCTAGAAGAGAACTAAATACTACCTCCGTCCCAAGCAATAAGGCGTACGTGTATTTCGAGACGAACTTTGACCATAAAAATTGAGCAACAAAATCTTGATTATATTATATGTAATTAGTATCATTGGATTGGTATTGACAAACACTTTCTAATGATGCTAATTTCGTACAAACAATCTTTATATATCTTAATCAATTCTTGGTCAAACAAAGTTCAATAAAGAAAGTTGTGTAATCTTGTAATTGGAGGAGACATAAGTTCTAAACTACTGGTTATGTAAATAATCAGGTATAGCATTTGGCAAGCAAGTTCTCACACTTCTGTGGATTGTAAAATTGTTCGTTTTCTCATTCCATGGTGATTTGAGTGTTGTTCACTTTTCATATTTTAACAAGTACCAGTCAAGAAAGCTCCTAGAATCTGGAAATAACTTATCTAATGGGATCAAGGTCTTACTTACAGTAAACAAAGTTGTGTAACCTACTAGAACATAGAATTGAAGCTCCTAGAATCTGGAAATAACTTATCCAAGAACTAATTTTGTTGTGTAGGATTTTATCTGCCCATGGTATCACGTTTTTATGCGGCATTAAGATTTTTTTGTAATATTGTAATCTTGTAACTGAAGTTGTAGAAGATGGTGTCGGTGTCCTTCACCACCGCCAAGTTCTTGGCGATAGCAGCTGTGTCATCCGCGAGCCCTATCTGCCGCGCGCCGGCGCGCAACGTCTGGGCTCCCTAGCTCCTAGTGGTCACCGCCAGAAACAAGGTTGCGTCCTCTGATGTGTGCAGCCTGTGAGACTTCTCATCTCTTGTCTTCGGAGCATGTTGCAGGACAGCTACACAGGTGTAAGAAAAAGAACTGTCATGGCGTTGCTGTTTACTGCTCTCAATTGGATTCGGGATCTGTCATTTGTAGATCCAGGACTGCATGACTTGGTTCAAAATTTGTTTGAGTGGAGGCTGGCACCAACTTGTATGCAATGTTAGATAGTAGTTTGGATGTGAATGCTTACCATACCTAGCTAGTAGCATGTAGCTCCCTAACATGCTTTCCTCTGCTAATGATCATTCATGTGATAGTGTCTCTTGTTGTTGTTAAATTAGAGATCCAATGTTGCATTATATTAGAGGATATAGAAGTACTACACTACCGGTTATGTAAATATAATCAGGGTTAGCATTTGGCAATAAGGATTGACATAGTAATAAGGCTAAGAATATAGTCAGAGAAGTTTTTCAAGTCAATAATACTGATTAGTAAATATGGGCTGAAAACAGTGGTGGTTGTTCAAAGCGAGGTGTTAGTAGTTTATCTAGTTGTATTTTTCCGTTGTCTTGTCCTCTGTAGTTTATTGTAGGTATAGCTTGATATCCCGAGTGAAATGAATGATAACTACACATTGGTATGATTTTTTCAAATATATCCCACTGTCTCATTCTACCATTGGTCAACTTTGTGACCACAATTACAAAACTGCTATGATGAATCATGAAATCAACACCGCATGTCAGACCTAGATATGCCACTGTATTGATGAGAAGATATTTCATATTCTGAGCTAATTTTTTTGGTTTCATTGCTCAGTTTCTACATGCATGTTTTTGTTCATAAACAAAGAGTTATGTTCCTTTGGTGCTAGTGGGAGAATTGTGTAGGTGTTGTCTTAGTTTGTTCAATTGGTATCTACATTTTTTAATTATTGTCTACATGATTAGTTTACTTTGATGAAGAGTGGAGTTCCCCTTTTGTAACAACTGTTTCTTTTTGATTTATCAGAAAATTAGCTAAGGTTATAAATACACAAAACTTTTTAATCTTTTTATGAGTTTCTATGTTATCTAGATGGAATACATCTTTTGTTATTCAGGCATGATTAAATATGTGAGGGTCAAATGATTATGAATAAACTGCACCAATATGATGGAGCAATGCTCCTGTGATTCTTAGTATTTAAGTCCCTGATAATACCTCCACACATTTTCTGGTTGTCCATTTTATTAATTGAAAGTAACTCCACACATTTTCTGGTTGTCCATTTTATTAATTGAAAGTAACTCCACACATTTTCTGGGTGTCCATTTTATGTTCATGTAACTCCTACATTGTTAACATTTAAGACACATGTGGGCAGCGGCAGGTTCAGCTCCAATGACTTTCTCCACTTGGACGACACCGGGGACAAGAGCGGGCTATGGCGACTCGTAGTAAGGTGTGTCATGCTGCCTTTTTTTCATAACTTTGTGCTTTTTCGGTGCTGCCCGTGCAACCCAATATTCCGGCTTGATTCTCGTTGTTTTCTAGTTCCTTCCATACTCTTTTCCAGGTCCACTGGCATGTATCTAAAGTTCTGCTCATTTCTGCAGCATTAGGCCCTGGAGCACCACCTTTGCCTGACCTGCTTGCGCCGGCAGCAACTCGTGGTGACACTGGCTGCCATGACGGAAGCGGCAAGGCGCCCAAGCAGCCACAACTGACGAGGCACTGGAGATGGATGAACTCCTCAATGTGTTCAATATGCCTGTGTCGACCTCACACGTCATGGTAAGCTACCAATCTGTGGTCCTCTCCGCATCCATACCTAAAAAGGCAAGATTTTATTTCTTGCTCATTCTTGTGGAGAGAAGGAGAAGAGCCTCAATTCTATGTGCTCACGCGAAATTTTTGTATTTCCATGAGAATTTTTATTAATGATCTACCCAATGAGATTAATCAATTGGTGTTGTGCCCCAGTGCCCTGGTTTGTGTGAGATGGTGCCGCTGCTGGTGGATGAGGTGCTGGAGAACGTTCATCATGAAATGTATGCCTTCAGGGATGGTCAGATGTGTAAGCCTTGCATTTGCACTTGCTTTGGTCCATGAAAGAGTTGTTGTGTACATGGCTAATTGGTTGCACTCGCTTAGACTGTTCTTCCTTAGTTTGCTGAGGTTTCATGATGAATACATGATCTTTGTAATTTTCTGTCATTGGCAGCATTACTCCAGTTTGTCTGACTTCATTACATGCTAATCTGGTGTTGTTCATGTTGGTTCCACTTGCATATGTAACTATGTCATTGAGCTTACTATATAGAATAGTAAATATGATTTATTATTACTGCCTAAAATTCCGATTCTTCCTTGTGTGTCTGGTCACACTTCTTACCAAGATTTTTTTACTTGTTACCCGTGAACATTAGCACATTAAGCTTTCTAGCATGCAGTGTTTTATTAGTTCATATGCCATAATTTTCTCTTCAACAGGAGCTATGCACGCATGCATTTGAAAAAAGTCAACTGCCGTAGTAAGAAGTAAGTTCTCACAACAATCAGGTGAGCAGTTAGGTACCGAGAACTAGAACTAGCTTTACTTATATAAATTGAGGTTCAGGTCTAGGAGCTAGCTAAGCTAGCATTTCGTGCTCCATTTGATTTTTTCTTCACCTAGGCATAATCTCTAGCTAGCTATTTATCTACATAGATTAATTGAACCAGCAACCTGTTGTTGCTGCATGTACATTAAATGTGGCTAGTCAAGAAGCCTCACAACCGACTTCCTTGGAGCTAATCTAGTGGGATTCCTTGATTTAGTTGTTGACTTAATCAATGTCAATCTCAAATAGGATTATTATTTAATTTGGGCTAAACCTGGAGATTGAGTTCTTATTTAATATAAGCGGGTTTTTGTATTGCCATGTTTTGGATGTTTGCAGTTGTCGAAGATGATTTGGACTACTAGATCTATGTGGGTATTCTCTCTTATAATTCAACACAATTAATGATGCCTTATAAAGATTAATTATGTTAGTGATGAATTAATGCTTATGAAAAGATGAATTTCTATTCCAATTTTTTTTGGCTGAATTTGAAATTTATCCAGGGTTTGGAGCATGTATGTATACCGAACGAAGTTGTGGTCCAGGGTTGCAACGCTGAGGCACCGTTTTGCAGGTAGGTACTTGAGGGCATGAGCTAGACTTGTATCGATGTCCTCGACTTGGTAGCTAATCTAAGCTAGCATTTGGTGTATGTCTCCCTGGTTCTTTTTTTGAACCCATTCATTGTCTATGTTGCTTAGTTTTATGCTAGCATGTTCTTTAATTGGGAACTGAGCTCTACCACCTCATTGTGGATGGGTTTGAGTTATCTTGTATGAAATTGTTTTCATCAATCGAGTGCACTACTACGGCCGTTTGGAGAAAAAATGGATTCGTCAAATTTAAAACAGAAACAGGACTTTTTTCAGGTTTTAGATTTTGGGCAAAAAATAGAAAAAAAATAGCGGTGGCGCACCCATGCCTTGGTGCGCCACTGCTAAGCTTCCCGCCACGATTTTCAAAATGGGAGGAGCCGGCCACTTAACCCCCTCCTCCCTCCCCCCTCCTCCTCCACATATTCTCCTCTCCTCCTCCTCCTGCTCTCATTCTCCTCTCCTCCTCCTGCTCTCCTCCTCTCCTCTCCTCTCCTCCTTTCACTCCGGCGACCTCCTCCTCTCCTCTCCTCCTTTCACTCCGGCGACCTCCTCCTCTCCTCTCTTCCTTTCACTCCGGCGACCTCCTCCACTATGTCGAGCTCCGGTGACCTTAATTTCCGGCGAGCTCCTCCACTATGTTGACCTCCAGTGACCTTACTCTCCGACGACCCTCCGGCGACCCTCTAGCCTCCATTACCCCTGGCCTTCATCCTCTTGTTCATCCTCTCCTACATCTCCTCACCTCTCTTCACCTCTCCTACGTCCCTCATCCATCATCACCGGCGGCTAGGCTAAGAAAAATGAGAATGAACATTGCACAAATAATTCTAGCAACAAGAACGAGAAAAAATAACGAGCCAAAAAAATTCGAAAAAAAATCTGCCAGATCCAGAACCCGATCCAGATCCAGATCTAGAAATTTCAAATTTTAGAAGTGGCGCACCTTTTTCTATCCAGTGGCGCACCTCAGACGTTTAGGAGTGGCGCACCATGAAGCTAGCAGTGGCGCACTACCTGGTGCGCCACTGCTAAGCCAAATAGCAATGGCGCACCACTAGTGCGCCACTACTAAAAGTTAGCAGTGGCGTGATAGTAGTGGCGCACCACTAGTGCGCCACTGATGGGTAAAAGTGGTGCGCCACTGATTGCCCTTTTTCTAGTAGTGGTGTCGCCAATATCTTTGGCAGTTGGCTTCATGGTATCGATTCAAGGTTTAAATTGCTTCTTAGGATGGGTGCGCTTGCAGTTATCTGGGCGCTGTGGCTATGTACACATGACAAGATCTTTAATGACAAAAATTGCTCTTTGTTGCAGGTCATCTACAGATGCACAGGTATTCTCCGTTCGTGGTTACCTCTTCAGCGTGTGGAGAACCGAGACCTATTTACGGAGGTCTGTACACGGTTGGAGGATACGGCGAGGGATATTTTTTCCCTACATGGGTGGCAACATAGTCTACGGATAGTAGCTCCACCTACACCTTAGGCGTCATATGATTCATCGTTCCGATACGTATCTCGCCTAGTTTTCTTTATGTAACTTTTTTTCACTTGAGACAACAAACGGCTGTGTGCATCCTGGTTATGCAGAGGCTGGATGTAATTGCTTTTTGAAGTAATAAAGCATCATTTATCGAAAAAAACTGGTGGCCCCGATATATTTAGAAAATCAAATTCAAATGTCGAAAACGATATTCATACGAAGTTTGAACGAAATTTGTACAAATTTAACGCGAATTCAAACAAAAAAAATCTAAAAATAAAATCTAGCGACGCGGGGAGTCGAAGGCGCCGAAGTCCAGTTCGTCGCCGCTGGATGTCCCGAAGGACCAGTTGTCGGCGTCGTCGGCCTCCTCCTCATCAGCCTTCTCCTCCTTTGGCGTCGGCAGCTCCGATGGTCCGGCGAGGTCGACGTAGTTGGCGCCGTGGTCCCTGGCGGACCACACCGCCGCCTGCCGTGGGTCGATCGCGATGTGGCGATAGTCTTCGTCGACGGAGCAGCCAAGGATGAAGTTCTCGCCGGGGAACGCCTCCTCGTCGCCGTCACCACGGAGGGCCGCCTGCGCCTCGGCCTTCTTCTCCCACCATTGCTTCTTCACCGGCTGAAGTGATGGCGAGGCGTCCTCCTCCTTGACGCGGGAGCGGCGGCCCGACCCCGTCGCCCGACGAGCCGGAGCAGAGGACGCGCGCCTCACATCGTCGCGGATGACGACACCTCCGGAAGGAGGCGCGGACGAGCGCGTGCACGCGACGGCGGAAGATCCGGTGCGAGGTTCCGGACGCCATGGTCCGTTCCGGCGCCCTCTGCCGGGTAGGCGGCGGCGCCATGTTCGCCGCCTGCGGGAAGTATACCGGCTCCCATTGCCCGCGGACGCGTGGACGGTACCCGTATTCGTGGAGCGTGTCATCGACGGAGCGGCCGTACCACCAGGCACGGCGGCCGATGTTGTTGAAGCGGTGATACGTCTCCAACGTATCCATAATTTCTGATGTTCCATTCTTGTTTTATGACAATACTTACATGTTTTGCTTGCACTTTATGATGATTTCATGCATTTTCCGGAACTAACCTATTAACAAGATGCCACAGTGCCAGTTCCTGTTTTTTGCTGTTTTTGGTTCCAGAAAGGCTGTTCGGGCAATATTCTCGGAATTGGACGAAATCAACGCCAAACCTCCTATTTTTCCCGGAAGGCTCCAGAACACCGAAGAAGAGTCGGAGGAGAGCCAGGGGGGCCCACACCATAGAGCCGCGCGGGCTAGGCCCTGGCCGCGCCGGCCTAGGGTGAGGCCACCCTGTCGACCCTCCTGCGCCGCCTCTTCGCCTATAAAACTCCTTTCGACCTAAAAACGCAGTACCAATTGACGAAACTCCAGAAAAAGTTACTGTGGTGCCGCCGCCATCGCGAAACTCCAATTCGGGGGACAGAAGTCTCTGTTCCGGCACCCTGCCGGGACGGGGAAGTGCCCCCGGAAGCCATCTCCATCAACGCCACCGCCTCCATCATGCTCCGTGAGTAGTTCCCCCATGGACTACGGGTTCTAGCTGTAGCTAGTTGGTATTCTCTCCCCCATGTACTTCAATACAATGATCTCATGAGCTGCCTTACATGATTGAGATTCATTTGATGTAATCGGTGTTGTGTTTGTCGGGATCCGATGGATTGTTACATTATGATTAGTCTATCTATAAAGTTTGTGAAGTTATTGTTGCTGCAATCTTGTTATGTTTAATGCTTGTCACTAGGGCCCGAGTGGCATGATCTTAGATTTAAGCTCTATACTTATTGCTTAGATTGTATCTACAAGTTGTATGCACATGTCACTGTCCGGAACCAAAGGCCCCGAAGTGACGAAATCGGGACAACCGGAGGGGATGGCGGTGATGTGAGGGACACATGTTTTCACGGAGTGTTAATGCTTTGCTCCGGTGCTCTATTAAAAGGAGTACCTTAATATCCAGTAGTTTCCCTTGAGGCCCGGCTGCCACCGGCTGGTAGGACAATAGATGTTGTGCAAGTTTCTCATTGCGAGCACGTACGACTATAATTGGAAAACATGCCTACATGATTAATGAATTGATGTTCTGTCTTAATGCTTTATCAATCCTATCAGTTGCCCAACTGTAATTTGTTCACCCAACACTTGTTATTGGAGAGTTGCCACTAGTGTAGATCGCTGGGAACCCCCGGTCCATCTCTCATCATCATATACTCGTTCTACATGTCATTAGAAGTAGTATCAACTATCTTCTGGTGCCATTACCTCTGTGGTACTATTACTGCTGCTGTGTTACTGTTACTACTGCTCTCATATTACTGCTACTTTCACATCACCCCTGTTACTAGTGCTTTTCCAGGTGCAGCTGAATTGACAACTCAGTTGTTAAGGCTTATAAGTATTCTTTACCTCCCCTTGTGTCGAATCAATAAATTGGGTTATACTACCCGCGAAGACTGCCGCGATCCCCTATACTTGTGGGTTATCAAGCGGCCGCCCGAGGGGTTGACCGTTGGCGCGAGCTCGACGGCGCGCTCGTGTTCGAAGCGCCCTGCCTAGGACGGGCCGTCGACGGCGTTCTCCGGCAGGCTCCTCTCCTCCGGCGTCATCTCGGCCCGCCGTTCCTGGCGAGGGCCCGCGTCTATGGTCCTCGTGGTGGCGGCGGCGGCACGGCGAAGCCGCCGTTGGAGACGTGCCAGCCGTGCGGCAACTTGTACTATACTGGCACGGGGATGCGGTGCCAGTACAGCATGTCGGCCTCGTCAAACGTCAGCTACGTCGAGCGGAGCATGCCGCCGCCACTGCCGCCGGCCTGGTCGTTGTGTACCATCGCGTCGGCGGGGTGCGTGTGGGTGGTGGTTCGCGTGGAGGTTGAGGATGGCGGCGGCTAGGGTTGGACGGCGGGGAAAAGAGAGAAGTGTGCGCCGGTGGGGTTTTAAGGAAGGCGGCGGACGCGCATTGAAGGCGCTATTGGGCTCGAAAATTGGCCGATGCCGTTTGGGCCCCGTCGGTGCGAGCCCATTTTCTCCCGACCCCCAAATTGCTATCGAGGTTGCTATCGGGGACGCCGGTGGAGATGCTCTTACTTCTGGATCATGGACACCAACTTTGATACCAGCAGCCGCTGCCCTTTTCCAACGTGGAATCACCTTTCCTATTCACGGGGTGGCACTGCTGATTCAGATTCACATGCCTATATGGATTTGGCCACGCAAATTACGAAGAGAACATGTTTTGCTAATTGTTCGCGAGCAGTAACAAATAATAGGCGAATTATATTTAAATAATACGAATTTTTAAATTATTTTGGGAGTAATATGCGTTTTCAAAAAAATTCAATTTTGTTATTCTGTCGGCCGATCGGCGGATGGCAGCCGACCGGGTTCAATTGTATTATTTTAAAAAATATGTCATCTGTGCACATACTACGTGGGGCAAGGAAAACTGCTCATATGCATTCGTAGTTCTTAATTTTGCATGGAGGCCAGGCTAGTCGGTTTCCTGACAAGGTCTAATCGGCGTGGCGGTGGCCCATAGGACCCATCACCTTGCATTTGTTCAGGCCGATCGGGTGGTCGATTTCACTTCGCCTGATCGGCGCGCTGAAAACCGATCGGTCGACATGTGGCCGACGGAGTCACAGATTCATAAAATCTTGAAAACGCGTATTATTCATGAAAATAAGTAAGAAAATACATATAATTTTTAACAATCGCCAAATAATAGTGCATACAAGCCCGTTGCTTGCCTGAGTGCCGGTAATTCACATGTTTATGTCTGGGTTGGCGGGAAATACCCCGTTACACATGGGTGCATGCATCCTATATTGGAAGTTCCAAAAAATGCTATTTCGAAGTTTTGGAAAATTTTGAAAAAATGCACGTATGTAGAAATTATGTTGATACTTATTTGTGCATATTTTGGGACAAAAAAACCACATGTGACCTACACAAAAATGTAAAACTGCATTTCCCTATCTTTGTGAATAGTACCTCATCAACCATTATAGTGTCATCTGGATATTTTGTCAGTTTCGTGTAGGCAATATATAATCGTATTTTTTTGTGCAGTGCATACTTGCACAAGTAAGTACCAACATAATATGTACATGAAAAAAAATTATTTCAATTTTTTTGGAACTTTTAAGTAGATGTTTTCAAATTTTTAAAAAACCGGGTGCACTAGCACCCCGATTCACATCCTTCCCCTCCCTAGGTTGGCTCCTCTTGTAGGGTTGCCAATCTTGAACCTTATTGTGGATACCTGGCCATGATTCCATTTGGTGAGGGAACTTCTTATTATCTATTACCACGAAATGCAAGTCTTGTAGATATCACAGAACTCATAAAGAAGGGGTTTACTGTCCAATTTCCTGTGGAGATTGATATCCGGAGCGGTTCTATCTCCAAGGCAATTAATTAATCTATGCATAAATGATTCAATCAGGTGATTACCCTGTGATTTCATATTCACCTGAATCTATTTTTTGAAGAATTAAGTTGGATCATGTCAAACCTCATTTTTGTACAAAAAATACAAAATTAAAATTTCATGTGGTGATACTGGCAATTAGCAGTCCCTGTCTCCCTGTTCAGAAAAAAAAATCAGTCTTTGGATGTAAGAAAAGTATGAAAGCACACATCACTTTCCGAAACTAAAAATTAAACGAGAGAATTCGAGTCACTCATTGTACGATCATGGTAAAGTCAAGCATGAGAGTTCCACCAAGCTTACGATGCAGATCAATCTTTCATTGTTTTCGTGATATCTGGCAAGTGCTAACCATCCAATTTACAATAGTACGTATTTGACAGATGAAACAAATTTGATAAAACATGCACGGGCCGTTACATGGGAAATCATAGATAAAAACTCTCCGCCTTGTAGTTCTATACAAGTTATAAGAAAGCGCACAAGTTCAAGATCTAGGAAAGGTAAACTGAGAAAACACATTTTTTTCGAAATGGGGGAAAATCACCCCAGCCTCTGCATGTAAGAAATGCACACAACTTTTTTTATTATTAGATTATGGGAGCGCCTAGATATTAGGCGACTGATTTTTACTAAGTCCAAGTTGATTTCTTAGCTATTCAATTTGCATATGTAACTGTGAAACCACAAGTTGCAACCCATACGCAACTGAGAAAATATGATCACATATGTAACTCAACTTATGCGCAACTGAGAAACTGTCAGTTGCAACCCATACGCAACTGAGAAAATATGATCACATATGTAACTGAGAAAATATTAGTTGCAACTCATTCGCAACCGATAAAATATCAGTTGCAACTTGTACGCAACTAAGAAAATATGAGTTGCAACCCATGCGCAAGTGAGAAAACATGAGTTGCAACTCGTGCGCAACTAAAGAAATACCAGTTGCATCCCACTTGCACTTCCCATATCCGCACGGATCATAAGACATATCAAATGGCTAAGAAATTGACTTGGACTTAATAAAAATCAGGCGTCTGATTTTTTAGCAAAATTCGTTAGATTATTTACAACACCTTGCAATAAGAATTACAAATATCGACCTAAAGCCACCAAACTCACAACAACTCGCTAATTCTACATCACCGATGAAGGGAGGGGTCAATGAACAGCACCAACACCCAGACATCACACCAACGCGCATCATCAAAAAACCGAAGGCCACGACAAGTCGCCCAATGGCAAACAGGTGGCACAATCGGTCCGGCAGACTCTCGACGCGTACCATCATACACGTTTTAGAAGTCCTCGTCGCCACCGTTTTCTGAATAAGCATCTTCAGGAGAGATCAATGCAATAACCTCTTCATTCTAGTTATTCGTCCGTGCATCATTCAATCGGTGTCTCCTGCTGCGTGGATCGATTGATCGCCACAGGACAGCCTTTCTGCTCCCGGTCTCCTTGACAGGCTCAAATTGGGGACATTGCCTACCAAGTAGGATTGGTATACTGTGTTGGATTGGTATTACACGCATGTTTGACACCACAGGCCAAGTCCAACACATAGGTAGAAATGGGTACAATTTTTTCCAAGCCCCACGTCATAGCACCCGGGGGCCAGCTCCGCCGGCTGCATGCAGAGGGCTGTTTAAACCTTTAAGTAACTAGGAAAATTGCCCGTGCGTTGCACCAGAAAATAAAATTTAGCAACCGCAAGGTAAATTTTACAAGAAAATATATATTGCCATGGTACTCAAAAAAGATAAAAGTGAAGAAAATTGGAAAACAATGTTGAACAAAATGAGGTTTACACTAACTCCTTGTTTTTTAGATACTAGTAAGTAGCACGTGCTTTGCACGTTGCGGCAAATATCATTTTGATATATATTTTATTATTTTTTATTTATTTAGCACACCAGACATTGATTTTTTGTTTTGCCAAAAGTTGTCAGAAAGAGTAAAATTTAACTTTTAAAAAACTAATACAACCTATAAGAACAAGGATGGGAATGACCTAAGGTCTTTTCCCGGTGTTTACAACACATAATTCATAATTGAGTTTTACTTATAAATTTTATGTTGTTCTTTTTATGGTTTAGATGCAAAAATAAAATCCTCTAGCCACATTTTGTCATTGTTGAAGATTCAGTTGGCAAGTGGATGTTGGCACTGGTACTCGTACTGCTGTCCCCTGTTGTGAGCCTTGCATTGCTATTGCCACTACACTTGCATTGGTATCTTGCTTCATTCGTTTGTACTTCTGATTCGTCCTCAAATAATTTTCCCTCTAAATGTGGTGGGATCTGCGTGTAACTAATTCGATCACGGTAACGTTTACATCGAGAAGGATACACTGAGACTGCACCACTTATAGCTCAACTGAATGATGATTATTCCGATCTGCAATCTCCACACTTGGGACGCATAAGAAAAATAAACAACATCAATTGCTTGTGTAGTAAACAAACTTATCCAGATCGACAGCTATACTACTCTAGTTCATCATGATGAAAACTAAACATATATAAAACACTATGGAAGTTGAAAAGTAGCTGCCCCAGTTATTATGGTAAACACTTTGAAACCATCAGCATCAAGGATCTGTAACTGAAACTGGACTGAACAAATAGACAAACAACTTGTGTACAACAAAAATAACAAATACCGCACGGAGGATAACCAATTTATTCATCACATGCGCAGCAACCCAACGTAAATGAACTGTGCAAACCCATAACCACCATTAAAAAAATAACAGAGAAAAGGAGCGGCTCACATGTGGTTTCCTCCCGCGGGTTGGCCTGCCACAAGAAGAGCGTGTCTTGTACAAGGTAAGCTTGCCTATATAGATCGTATATGTACGTATACAACGGCGGATTGCGTCGTCGGGGAGAGCGGAGAGAGCGGAGAGAGCTAAGAGGTCCCAAACCTGGATGTAGTATGCCACAAATAGGAGAAGTAGCGTAAAGGGGTGGGCCTTGCTTATGTACAGATCGTATACATACGTATATGACGGCAGACATCACTGCCGGAGAGAGCTAACTGGCGCCAACTGCCTACCCAAATGCAGTATGTTGCAGATAGGAGATGTAGCGCATAACGGGCACGCTTCAGCTCAACCAAGCTCAGCGTAGTGCGAATGTGAGATGTGAGCAGTGGTGACGCGACTGCAACTGGATGGATTAATTGATGCGGTGTTGTGCGGTGCGCGGGAGGAAAGACAAAAGCGCGGGCTGCATTCAGTTTTCAAAATAAAATAATCAAAATGCTGCAGGCCTCTGTAGAGCTGTCGGGAAGAGTCAAGAAGCTACCAAAATAGGAGCGCAGGAAGAGAGCGGGAAAGGGAGCAGGGACGAATCCGGCTGCTTACAGCCGTCCAATGGGGTGAAATCGACGGTTAAAAGCGATCCTGTGTTGTCTGGTATGGGTCTGTAGTGGGAATGAAATTCAAATTTCAAACTGCTGCATTATAGTAGTAGAGATAAGCATATTTTTTTTAAAAAAAATGGCCTTGGAGATAAACATGTGAAGATACAGTTATGAAATAATCAATTCAAAACGTGCTACTTCCGCGAACATAGACATGCTAAGATCCCTTGAGTGTGCAATATGGGATAAACTCCAATTTAGGAATTGGAAGATAAACACTAATCGAGATTTTTTTCTTCTACTACTTCCATCCCAAAATAAGACATGTAAATTTAGAAAAATCAACATCTTGTAAATTGAACCTAGTTTATATAAATATGTTATCACCAGAATTTGACCGAGTCAGAGGTGGGCCGTGATCAAGATGGATTTGAAGAATATACATGGAAGAAATACGTGAATCGGCCTATTATGCAAAGTTTGGGCTAGTTGGCCCGGATATCTGTAATATAGTAGATTACGTATCGGTTAGTTAGAGTTTGCCTCGTGCACGGTTGGGATTATTCCCACGTTAGAAAGTCCCCTGGACTATAAATATGTATCTAGGGTTTACGAAATAAACAACAACCAACGTTCACCACAAACCAATCTCGGCGCATCGCCAACTTCCCCAACTCGAGGTTTCTTCCGGGTAAGCATCATGCTGCCTAGATCGCTTCTGGCGATCTAGGCAGTACAAGTTTATTCGTGTCCATGCGTTGCTCGTATCGAAGCCTTTTGATGGCGAGCAACGTAGTTATCTTAGACGTGTTAGGGTTAGCATTGTTCTTCGTATCATATGCTATCGTCGTGCAACCCTGAGGCGTCTAGCCGCCCTTACATCTATCTTAGGTGTAGGGGCGGCACCCCGCTTGATCGTTATTCAGTAGATCCGATCCGTCATGATTGCTCCTTGCTCGCAAGGATTAGTTTAATATCTGCATCGTTAGGCCTTACAAACGGGTTGAAGGATCCAGCGGCGCGTAGGGTGTAGTTTGCTAGCCCTAGACGGGATGTTCCGAGGATCAACCTTGTGTTGGTTTTTAGGCCTTGTCTAGGGTCGGCTTACGATCACCGTGCGTGGCCGCGAGGCTCAATCACGAGTAGGATGTTCCGATTGTGCGGTGAAAACCCTAAATCGTGGTAGGTTGTGTTAGCTTTATTCCGATCAAGCAGGACCACCATATATTCGTGCACCTCGTACGAATCATGGGTGTATCGGCTCTCTGAGCCGATTCGCAGGATAACCTGAGAGCCGATCGAGGCTCGTATTTAATGTTTACGTGTATGCCATGCAGGAAACTAAGCGAGGCATCATCCATCACCTTCCTGACCAGGTATACGGTCAGGTGGCACGCCCTTGCACCAGCATCGGCGCGTGCGTTCCAGAAGACCTTGCGGGCCGTCGTTCGGAGGGACCAGGGCCAGCCGCAGCCCTAGGTTGTTCCCGGCTCTACTGTGTTGCCCGTCGCTGCTCGCCGGTGGGTTTCTGACGCCAACACATTCTGGCACGCCCGGTGGGACCATCTTCGACAACAACCCCATCGCCATCTACATCTGAGATGGCGGAAGGCACGCCAGTCACGTACGACGACCTGACCGAGGAGCTCAAGAAGAAGTACGACGAGGTCAAAGCACTCCTCGAGGCCGACCTCATCGGCTCTTTTCATAGAACCCGCTCGCACGGCGTCCGTTGGAAAGGGTTCACCCCTGAAGGCGCGCTTGGTGGAGTGGATCTGTCCGCCCCGTTAGAAGAACGCACCAGGTCCCTGCGTCAGGAGATTAACTACATGGTAGCTCACTCGATACACCGCCATTCTGAGAGCCTGGTGAACACTTTGGAGCGTGTCGCCCTTCGGGTGGTCCAGGATATCATGAGGCATCAGTACTCTCCGTCAGGACCAGCTCTCGGGACTCACCAAGGAGAGATACCACTCCAGTCCCGTCCACCGCTGCCATTTGCGCTGGCAGCACCGGAAGTGCCGGATTCACCGGCATTCGTCGTCTACAAGATCGGTGGTGACCCTAGTGACTACCAATTCTTGCATGAGGCGCCTAAGGAGATCCCTCACGGGTACACGTGCACATACGTGCTAGGCTGCAGCAACTGGGCACTCACAAACCAGACTGCAACAGCAGGGACTTCTGGAACAATAGGAGGAGCTTCAGGGGCAGATCTTGAGAAGCAGACATGGCTAACTAAGTATGCCACTCCGACAAACCTCCAGAGCGCAGCTCCTGCAGTTGGCTCAGAGCTGGAAAAGCAAGCATGGCTGGCTAAGTACGCCACCCCGGCGAATCTTCAGAGTTCAACTCCGACAGCCAGCACCGCGGATCAGATCAGTACCATCCTGAGGGACCAGTTCGGCATGGTGCCTAAACGGAGGACAATCGGCTATTCCAAGCCGTACCCCAACGCGTACGAACTGATCCCGCTCCCACCCAAATATCGGCTCCCTGACTTCTCCAAGTTTAATGGATCAGATGGTTCCAGCCCCATCGAGCATGTGAGCCGATATTTGGCACAGCTGGGCATGATCTCAGCGTCAGATGAGCTGCGTGTGAGGTTCTTCGCACAGTCCCTCACAGGATCGGCTTTCGGGTGGTACACATCGCTACCACCAGACTCAATCCGGACTTGGAAGCAGTTGGAAGAGCAGTTCCACGTACAGTATCATTCAGAGGCTTCCGAGGCCGGCATAGCCGATCTAGCACAGGTACGTCAGAAGCGCGGAGAAACAGTGTCAGAGTACATCCAGCGCTTCAGGACCGTTAGGAACCGATGCTATTCGGCTCGTGTGACTGAAAAGGAAGCAGTCGAATTGGCGGTGGTGGGTCTCGCATCATCGATCAAGGACGTGGCCTCCCAAGCAGACTACCCTTCACTGGCTCACATGGTGCAGAAGCTATCAGCATATGAACAGCGCCACCCAGACGTATACCAGGACAAAGTCAAACGCGCAGTGGTCCTGGTTGAGGCAGATGAAGACGAAGGCTCTGCGGGAGATCAGGAGGTAGCAGTGGCTGAATGGACTCGGGGGGCAAGCCCCGTGTCCTGCAAATGGGTTAAACCCCAAGGGCCTCCCAGAGGATTTGACTTCGACGTGACCAAAGCTGAGCAGATTTTTGACCTCTTACTCAAGGAGAAGCAGCTAAAGGTACCCGAAGGCCACAAGATCCCCACGGCGCAGGAGCTGAACGGGAAGCCATACTGCAAATGACATAACACGTTCACCCATCCCACCAACGACTGCAGGGTGTGGCGTCAGCAGATTCAAATGGCGATAGAACAAGGGCGTCTAATCTTCAGCCAGTACGCCATGAAAGTCGACACACACCCCTTCCCCGCCGTTAACATGGTGGAGTGCACTTACCCAGGAGGGTGCCGACCAGGATTCTCGTTCAATATCAACATGGTCGGATCTGGACACCAATCTGGTAAGGATGGAGACGAGAGCAGCTGCTCTCGTAGCAAGGATACACAGGGAGCCGCTCCACGCGATCGGCTCCGGCATGATGGCAAGCGCTACGTCACAGAGGGAGAAGTGAAGAATATACAATACCAACGACCTCTCTCTGATCACCTCCTCAACAAATATGTGAGTCAATACGACCAACGCCGACGATGCAGCGACGATGATGACAGGGATCACCTGACTAGGGACACCAGGAGACATCGTCGGCAGGAACGCCACGAGGAGAGATATGAGCGCCACGCCGAGGAAGAGGCGAGAGAGCAAGACGACGTCGACAGGCACTGGGACTGTCCCTTCTTCAAGCACTGTTGGGATTCAGGAATGAGCCGATTGCCTACAATCGGCAACTGCCCAGAATGTAGACAGAAGAAGAAGGATGCAGCTAACGTGTCTGTGTTCAAGCGCCTAGGGCCTCACCCGCCTCAGAACAAGAACGCTGAGTCCTCTCGAGAGGAAGATCTCGAGGAATGGGAAGACAATGGTGAAGAAGAAGATAAGTGCCACCGGCCAAGGTGGTGCCCTGATGGACTCAGCCGTTCCCAAAAACGAAGGGTTCAGCGACTACGTGGTCTGGAGGAAGCCGAAAGGTTATACCTGCACACGTTAAGGAAGGCGCGGCCTGATCTGGCCGCTAAAATTCAGCGAACCCTGGACGAAGAAGGTCGGCCACAAAAGAAAGAGTGGCGTCCCAGACAAAGGAAAGCCGATGATGAAACATCGGCTGGCACAAATATGGTGTTCATCCTGCCGACGGAGTTCAGCGCTCTAGGGTTAGACGAAGCACCTGTGGCACAACTTGACTGCGGCCCACGGCCGGTTATCTTTGAGAAGCCACGAGAAAGAAGCTACAGGCATCTGAAGGCCCTATACCTGCGAGGTTACATCGATGGGCAGCCTGTCAACAAGATGCTGGTGGACACCGGAGCGGCAGTCAACATAATGCCATACTCCATGCTACGTCGGTTGGGACGCTCTAGCCTAGATCTGATCAAGACCAATGTGACATTGAGCGATTTCAACGGCCAAGCATCTGACGCGCAAGGTGTTTTAAACGTGGATCTGACCGTAGGAAGGAAAACTATCCCTACGACATTCTTTATTGTCGACAGGAAGAGCACCTATGCTGTTCTGCTAGGAAGAGATTGGATCCACGCTAACTGTTGCATTCCATCCACAATGCACCAATGCGTAATACAGTGGGATGGGGATGAAGTAGAAGTTGTCCATGCAGATGACCCAGTCGAGATTTCAACGGCTGATATGAACGTTTGGGAGGCAGCAGGCCAAGAGCCACTCTCAGGCATCAATTTGGACGACTGCGAGCGCATTGACGTCACGAAGGACGGGGTTAGGATGGTCCTAGCCACCGGCCTGACAATATAGCAAGAGCAAACCTGTGGACAAACATGGCGAGGTGGATCCTTGGGATCGGCCCCGAGGATCTATGGAGGAACATTACAAGCCTTCATTGAGCGGTTCAATCAACGTGGAGACCGATTCCAGCAATCGGCCAAAATTATCCTCACCACATGGTCTGCTTGTATGCAACGTCGATCTACTGGGCAGCGGTTTACGTCGGCTGATGAGTCAGGGAAAATCAACATTGGTCCTACCGAAGCCGACGTGCAAATACGGTGCCTTGGCTAAAATACAGAGCCGATATCTGCAGTTACCTGACAGATTCGGCTCGGGGGGCACTTAAATCAGATGAACATGTGCAGGTGAACATGTGTGCAGTGAAATATTGGGGGCCGATAGAAAAAATCGGCCAGTAAAAATTTTTCATGATATACAGCCGATGCAAGGACATCGACTCTAGTTCAAGACACGGCTACACAGGATCTATTTGCTGTGTGTTCAAAGCGCTTCACCAAGTCCAGTTCAGCTGTGGGGCTTGCTGCTTCCTCGAGAGAGTAAACAATGAGAGCTTCCTCAGCTGCATTGGGCCGATTCTGGTACCTGAACCTTCTCTTCGAGGATTTTCAACCCTTTATGCCAGTTCAGCAGTACTGTCAGAAGAAATATATCGGCTTTCAAGGGAGGAGAGGTGATCGGCTCTGGTGCATCTACTGTCGGCTTGGCTAAGTTGGCCACTGTCTCAGCTACGCTCATAAGACTTCTGCATAATGGCTGTCTCAATGGCCTGGGTTCAAGGCCCTTGGTCTGATTTGTGCGTCCTCACCGATATTCTCGCCTTGATTAAGGCTCGGGGGGCAGCTCGCCTGGTAGATGCTCTGTTTAGGAGCCGATTGGGGTACCATCGGCTGATCCTTCGTCACAACCTTCTTCACAAAATGATGAATGCTCGCAGAAGAGGATCGTTGGAACTGGTGGGAGAAATTTAAGGGCTTTCTTGAAAACTCTACATTATCCACCAGATTTCAAGGGCATCAGCTGAAGAATTGAAGGATGGTTTTGTGAAGGACCGATGCGTTGCTATCGGCTCATTAAGCATTGGCTAAGGGGACGAATCGGCAAAATCAGTATGAAGGGAAATCGGCAAAGTCAAATTGGGGAAATTCTTCATTGATAAGCAGGATTTCTTACATAAAGAGCTGATTGCTCCCAAAAGGAAGTACTAGGGGATACATTTCCCCATCTACTACTACTGATCCTAGGCTAAAGGTCCTATCTACGGGCCGTCGCTGCCCTCGTCGTCGCCGTCGTCGCCGCTGTCGGCACTACTCCCGGCGAGCTCATCGTCGCTGTTCCAGCGGCCGCCGGCCGGGCCCTCATTGTCCTCATCCTCCTCGACAGCGTCGTCGTCGTCGCTGTCAAAGTCGCTGAGGTTCCCCGGCCAGGGGCAGAACCGTTTGGCCGGCGGCTCGTCGGAGGAGGCGTCGTCCTCCTCCCCTTCCTCCTCCTTCTCCTCCTCTTCCTCCTCGGGAGAGGTGAAGTCGTCGCAGGAGAAGCGATCGTCATCGCTCTCCTCCTCCGTTTCCCCGTATGCGAGGAAGCGGAGGTCACTTTCCCCGTCGGTCAAGGACTTGTCGTCCTCTGACCAGACGGAGAAATCATGGCTGGATTCCTCCCCGGCCTCGATGGCACGGCGGGTGTTGGCCGCATGGACCTCTGCCGGGTTCGGCTCCGGTGTCGGCTCGCGGGAAGAGGAGGACTGGGTGGAAAGATCCGATGAAGCAGAGGAGGAAGAAGACATGGTGGCGCAGGAGGGCTTTTGGAGTGTTAATGCGAAAGGGATGCGGAAGCAAACTGTTTGGAGCGGTTAAATAAAAGGGGATATAGTGGAAATTCAATGCCACAGCAGTTTCCGAGGAAGTGGTGCCTAAAAAAAAAACTGCCAGGTCACGCGGAGAAGTTGAGAAGGCAAGGCATCATGGTGAAGGATACTGCGACGGTTCTGCCACGACATGACCCGACGAAGAGAAGGCAGAGTGATTTTGGAATTATCAATTCCAAAACCAGGGGGGGCATGTGTTATCACCAGAATTTGACCGAGTCAAAGGTGGGCCGTGATCAAGATGGATTTGAAGAATATACATGGAAGAAATACGTGAATCGGCCTATTATGCAAAGTTTGGGCTAGTTGGCACGTGTATCTGTAATATAGTAGATTACGTATCGGTTAGTTAGAGTTTGCCTCGTGCACGGTTGGGATTATTCCCACGTTAGAAAGTCCCCTGGACTATAAATATGTACCTAGGGTTTACGAAATAAACAACAATCAACGTTCACCACAAACCAATCTCGGCGCATCGCCAACTTCCCCAACTCGAGGGTTTCTTCCGGGTAAGCATCATGCTGCCTAGATCGCTTCTGGCGATCTAGGCAGTACAAGTTTATTCGTGTCCATGCGTTGCTCGTACTGAAGCCTTTTTGATGGCGAGCAACGTAGTTATCTTAGACGTGTTAGGGTTAGCATTGTTCTTCGTATCATATGCTATCGTCGTGCAACCCTGAGGCGTCTAGCCGCCCTTACATCTATCTTAGGTGTAGGGGCGGCACCCCGCTTGATCGTTATTCAGTAGATCCGATCCGTCATGATTGCTCCTTGCTCTGCAAGGATTAGTTTAATATCTGCATCGTTAGGCCTTACAAACGGGTTGAAGAATCCAGCGGCGCGTAGGGTGTAGTTTGCTAGCCCTAGACGGGATGTTCCGAGGATCAACCTTGTGTTGGTTTTTAGGCCTTGTCTAGGGTCGGCTTACGATCACCGTGCGTGGCCGCGAGGCTCAATCACGAGTAGGATGTTCCGATTATGCGGTGAAAACCCTAAATTGTGGTAGGTTGTGTTAGCTTTATTCCGATCAAGCAGGACCACCATATATTCGTGCACCTCGTACGAATCATGGGTGTATCGGCTCTCTGAGCCGATTCGCAGGATAACCTGAGAGCCGATCGAGGCTCGTATTTAATGTTTACGTGTATGCCATGCAGGAAACTAAGCGAGGCATCATCCATCACCTTCCTGACCAGGTATACGGTCAGGTGGCACGCCCTTGCACCAGCATCAGCGCGTGCGTTCCAGAAGACCTTGCGGGCCGTCGCTCGGAGGGACCAGGGCCAGCCGCAGCCCTAGGTTGTTCCCGGCTCTACTGTGTTGCCCGTCGCTGCTCGCCGGTGGGTTTCTGACGCCAACAAAATAATATGACATCTATAATACTAAATGAATATCAATATATTCACCATAAAGTATATTTTTTCCAAGCCCCATGTCATACCCCTGGTTGCCGGGGGCCAGCTCCGTCAGCTGTATGCAGATGTCTGATGTAATGTTTAAACCTTTTAAGTAATAAATCACTATTTACCGAAAAAAGTTATGCCTAAGGGTGCAGTTCACATACTAATGCATGCCGTGTTCTTGTGGTTTGAGTGTGATTGCAGACTTGCTTCAGTCCAGTCACACCTGTTGCATGAGCAATAAATGCATGTCTATTGGCAGCTTTCACAGTGGAAATTCTAGTATATTGTTGTTGTCATCTCTGGAAATAATGAATTACCATGTCATGGGATAGAAGGCTCCAAACCCAAGTCGTCGTTTGTTCCTAGCCATAAAATTTGGGAGAATATCTTCCTGTTTTGCATGCCGTGTTCCTGGGATTTGAGTGCGAGTGTGATAGCTTTCATAGTGAGGAAATTCTAGTGTACTGTCGTTGTCATCTCTGGAAAAAAAACAAATTACCATGTCATGGGACAGAAGACTCCATGCCTGAGTTGTCTTCTGTTCCTAGTGAGAGAATTTGAGAGAATATCGTCCTCTTTTGCGCATCGTGCACACGAACTGAAGTCAATAATTAGTATTCCAATCACACTATTACTAGGTATATAAGCAGGTGCACATTATCAACTAGTACATACCAATCCCTTGCCCACCTTAGTACTCTTAACAGAACTAGCTAGGATATCAACTCCCTATTGCATCTGTGAAGCTGGCTGTCATGGGGAATCCCGGCGCATATTATCATTCTGTTACTATACAAGCCTTGACTGTCTTCTCCCTCGTTGCAGTTTTTGCAGCAGATCATGTTCATGGAGGAAATGATGGGTGCACACGTTTCTCTTGTGGACATCTCCAAAACATATCATACCCTTTCCGTCGGCGAGGTGATCCTGTTGGGTGCGGCGCTGAAGCATACGAGCTGGTTTGTACCAGTAGCAAGGCTACAATTCAGATCAACACAGGAACATACTACGTGACTGCAATCAACTACACCGGTTCCTACTTCTGGGTTATGGACCCCAACTATGATACCAACAGCAGCTGCCCTCTTCCACAGTGGAATCACCTTCCTTATTCAGCCGGCAAACTTGATTCACATGGATTTTGGAATTTGGAAACTCGAAGCGGCAACTCCATAGCATGTTTTGCTAATTGTTCGCGAGCAGTGATGAATAATAATGCATACAAGCCTGTCACATGTCTGGGTGCCAACAATTCCCATGTTTATGTCTGGGTGTCTCGGTATGGATGTCCTGTTGGAGAACTTGAACCTTACTGTGGATACCGGGCCATGATTCCATTTAGTGAGGATTATTCTTCTTTTCCGCCAGGGCTACATAATGCAAGATATGCAGATATCACACAACTAGTAAGTAAGGGGTTTATTGTTGAATTTCCCCTTGATACCAATCGACCCAATGAGAAGTTAAGAATTATCCTCAATATATGCCTCAACAATTCAATCAGGTGATGACCCTGTGGTCCCATCTCCTCCCGAATTTTGTTTCTCTCCTCCATGTTCTTTCGAAATTTTAACTTGGAAGCCCACCTGACCTCAAAATTATAATTACAGTGGTGGTTGCAGCACCTCCAAATTTATGACATTTACAGTTACAGCACATAGTTCGACTCACATTGTAATTATCCAAAAGAACAAAAAAACACTGCCCAAAACCTAATTTGTCCCCTATTGTTTACTGCACTTTTCTCTAGTTTTTTTCTTGACCTGATAAGACATGTGCCCTGGCAAAATAGTTTTAAATGAAATGCATATTCGAATTATGGTGCTCCGGTCCAGGGAAAACAAAACCCTGGCGTTTTCTCAAAACTGGATCGAAATAGTATGCAAGTGGAATTTACCTAACCATGATCATGCTCCCTTCTAAATCTGTTTCTTTGCAATGGTACGATTTGCAGCTACTTCAAGGAGCAAATATCCAGTGCAAGCATCATGAACTGGACTCATGCTTTTTTCTGGAATGAGGTGCCCTTCCTGGAATGTGTGACTCAGTACTCTTATGATCACAACTACACAACAAAATTTGTTTTGGTTGTTGCAACCATAGTATCTCCTACTGCTATCCCCAAGTTCCTTTTCGGTACGTGAGGATTGTATGATTTTTTACTTTCAAAAAATAATTTACATGCTTTTATTTTAATCATCATAGCCACCTCTTGGACATAAACATATGCCTACACACTCATCTAACTTGCATCCATATCATTCCACTTGTTGGGCTTGGGCAGTACTATGCAGGTTCTTGTTGGCACCCCTGGCTCTCTGGACATTCCTACTCTACAAGTACTGGAAAACAAGGATCACGATTGACGCAGTCGAGAAGTTCCTCAGGATTCAACATATGGTTGGTCCGACGAGGTATGCGTACACAGATATCGTTGCAGTCACAAGCCATTTCAGAGATAAATTGGGCCAAGGGGGCTATGGCTCAGTTTACAAGGGTGTGCTACTCCCAGGCGGTGCCCATGTCGCCGTGAAGATGCTAGAGGGCAACTCCAGCTGCAACGGAGAAGATTTCATCAGCGAGGTCTCCACCATCGGCAGGATCCACCATGTCAACGTGGTGCGTTTAGTAGGGTTCTGCTCGGAGGAAATGAGAAGGGCCCTAGTGTACGAGTACATGCCCCGTGGTTCTCTGGACAAGTACATCTTCTCTGCTGAGAAGAGCTTTTCTTGGGACAAGCTCAACGAGATTGCTTTGGGTATTGCCAGGGGGATCAACTACTTGCATCAGGGTTGCGACATGCAGATTCTACACTTCGACATCAAGCCGCACAACATCCTCCTCGACAGCAATTTCGTCCCGAAGGTTGCTGATTTTGGACTCGCCAAACTGTACCCGAGGGGCGACAGTTTCGTCCCGCTGAGTGCCATGCGGGGTACCGTCGGCTACATAGCTCCCGAGATGATATCTCGGAGCTTCGGTGTCATATCGAGCAAGTCTGACGTTTACAGCTTCGGGATGCTTCTTCTGGAGATGGCAGGTGGAAGAAGGAACGCCGACCCAAATGCGGCGACCTCAAGCCAGGGGTACTACCCATCATGGGTATACGACCAGCTGACTCTGCAAGGAGAAGCAGGCGAGATATCTCCTGTTATTGCCGACATGCACGAGTTGGAGAAGAAAATGTGCGTCGTCGGATTATGGTGTATCCAGATGAGGTCTTGCGACCGGCCAACGATGAGTGAGGTCATGCAGATGCTGGAAGCAGGGGCTGACGTCCTGCAGATGCCATCGAGGCCGTTTTTCTGCGACGAAGGGCACATCCATGTGGAGGACTCGTACCATTTCACTTCCGAGTTGACCATGGTGTCAGAGGAGTTGAGTGCGGTGTCGGAGGAGGATGAAGAGTGAAATACTGCTACATGATATGTGATCTGACCTTATGTATGCATGTTTATATCATGGGGTGATGCACTTAGCTCATCATGTTATGGTTGTATTTGCACTAGTACTGGCAAGTAGCAGCCCATCTGTCCCTGTAAACTTATTATTAGAAACAAACATAGTAATTTCAAATAAGTTTGAGATCTACGATTATTTGTGTGTTTTTCTGTTCAATACTTTTAGATTAGATGCAACTCTGATCGATCTAATGTCCAACACCTGGAGGAATTTTCTTTCCATGGTGGCCTGATGGGCGAGGTGAGAAAAGTAACACTTTTTCTTATTGGAGAAAACAAATATTTTTCAGAAAACTTTTTATTTGCTTTTCCATTATTCTTGATACTACGGTAGCCCAAATGGTACTGAAGATGGTCACATGCATAGCAGCATATGGATGAACATTCCATCAACATCACTGAAGCTAACTTGCATCAAATTTTCTGCACATGATTTAGTCATAGCACCATTTGTATACTTAACTGCAGCCGCATTAAACATTTTGCATCCGACTTCCATGAGACACTAAGACAAGTTTTTCGACAGCAGGAACATAGCTTAGCTCCCTAATTTCATCACAAAATTGAACAGCATTTAAGTTACAGCAACACTGCAGATTCAGTTTCCATCAACAATGCCAAAAAGGAACTTTGCATTATTCCATCAGAATGTTAGTCTTTAAATGACAGTAACATTACAGAATGAGTTCCCATTAGCATATTAGCGTGCTCTTATTAACATATTTCACCATGCCAAAAGGAAGCTGCTACTAACTGATGAACAGAAGTCCGATTTCACAGCGTAGTGTGAAAGAAGGCCACAGCCTAGCGTCAGAGCCTCCCCTTCAACATGCCAACCCCGGGTACACGAACTCATAGTTCTTTTTCTTTCTTCCTTTCATCTAAGAAAGCCATGGAGATATAAGTAGTTCTTTTTCTTCCTTCCAAGAATCTCCCCTTGAGTATCTATACTTCTATAGTAACAAGACCAGTCCAAGAATCTCATTGTGCAATACGGGAGGGTAGTCGACAGGCTAACAGATTGGTGGACTGTGTTGGCTTGGTGGTCCTCAAACCCTGATAATTTTTTCATGTGCACCCCTGTTCCCTTAGCCGCCATGCCAGCACTTGAGCCAGCCACACATTTCATCGAGCAGCTGTGGGGCCCGACTGCCGGTGCCATGACAGAAGGCCATACCACTAAGTGAGCAAGAGGCACGACAAGGCTATGTGTGCTCTGAACTAACAACAGGTAGTGGCATACATATATATCAACATGTTCCTTCGATTTAAGGATACACCTCGAACTATCCCATCAGCAAAACATAAACATATTCCTAGTTCTGCATACTTTATTACAATGCTTGCTTACCATAATTGGCACTAAATAAAAGACATTTTTAATTCACAACTACAGGCTTTGTGTTCCCTTATTCCTCCCAGTTTACATTATTACAACTTCCAAATTCGCAGAAATTAACAAATACTATTAGAATCAACTACGAGACATTATTACAGTGAAGTTGCAGCACCAGATTGTTCCGTTATAGCTGCAAGGAATCTTGGCATAGGGGGCATATCGATCTCCCGTAGACCCTCGAGAACCCGGACAATTTCACCCATCGTGGGCCGATCAAACTCACTGTCTTGGATGCACCAACATGCAACTTTGCAAACCCTTTCAGCCTCTTCCAAACTGAAGTCACTATGTAACTGTGGATCCACCAAACTCCCCACATCTCCGCTGTGAAGCTTGCTGATGGCTTGAACGGGGAAATATTCATCATGCTTGTAACTGCTGCTGCTGCTAGTATTCTGCGATGTTTCTACTGAGGAATTCCTCCTTCCTGATATAATTTCCAATAACACCATGCCGAAGCTGTAAACATCAATTTTTGGTGTGATAGGAACTCCGCTAAGCCACTCTGGGGCAATATAACCTGTGGTTCCTCGAAATGAAGTCAGAATTCGGCTAAAATCTCTTCCCATAAAGATTGCCAGTCCAAAATCTGCAACTTTGGGAACAAATGATGAGTCCACAAGTATGTTTTCTGGTTTAATATCACAATGTATGATGCATTTGTGACAACTCTTATGCAAGTAGGACAATCCTCTGGCAACTCCTAGGGTTATCTGATATCTCATGTTCCAGCTTAGCACAGTAGCATTATTACTCTTCTTAAACAGATGACCATCAAGGGACCCATTTAACATGTGTTCGTACACAAGTAATCTGTGTTCACCTTCGCAGCAGAAACCAATCAATTTGACTAGGTTAAGATGTTGGATCAGTCCAACTGAGCTCACCTCGGCCCTGAATTGCTTCTCTCCTTGACTCGCACCATCAAGCTTTTTCACTGCTATAGTAGTCTTCGAGTCACTTAACACTCCCTTGTATACAGACCCAAAAGCACCTCCTCCCAGCTTTTCTGAGAAACTTTTGGTAGCTCGGGCTAATTCAGTGTATCTGAAGGCTATAATTCCACCAGCACTAGCTTGATTGCCACATAAAAAAAAAACCACACCACTTGAATTTTTTCTTCCAAATCAGTAACAACAGCATGAGCATTAGTAACACAAAACCAAAAATGCTTGCAGCAGTAACACCTCCAACAATTGGTTTTGTTTTGTTCTTTCTCAAACTTGGCAGCGATTCTTTGGCGGCAAGGCGAAGGTAGAGAACATTTCCAGAATTTTTATCAATGCCATGGACCAGAATTACACTAAGCAATTCCCCACTCCATACAGAGCATATTCTACTGCCATATGAATAAGCAGTACATGAGCAGGAACTGAGACAAGCTTCTTCGCATTTACTCTGACTGGTAGCAACGGATATGATTTGCGGGTTATAAGGCAATTGAACTGGAGTAATGGGGTGGAATATGTCAGTTGAACTTGTGAGGTTTTTGTCACTGGTGCAATGTAACGGCGTATTTCTGATGCATCCTCCTGTTCGATCCTCAAACTCCCAATCCTGCGGGGATTTCTCAAAGAAGCTCTCCATACAGTCACAGGATGGATGTGGCTTGCCGCTGCAGACCGTGAAAGGTCCACAGGAAGCAGGTGGATCGCATGGATCATCAGGTTGGGCAAATATGATTTGCCAAGACTGGTTGGCTTGCGACCAGACATTCAGCTTGATCTGACCGGAGATGTCTAGTGTGACAAATACGGAAGACGATGTTTCATCCTGTAAAGTATACATGTAGTACTCCTCTTGGTTGTTATTAACATATGTTATTTTGCTGAATAAATCTTTGGTCCGAGGATCCAAATCAAACAGTGACTTGAGTATTGGTAAGAGATTCAATGCCGATGCTCCGGAAGATGCATAACGCCAATACACTACCAAGGGGTTGGCGCGGCGCTTCAGGATGATCCCACTGATATCCACTAGTTCAAGGCTGTATGAGCCGATACCTGGATCAATGAGGCTCTTTCTGGAGATGCCCTGGCGATTTAAACCAGTGACCTTGTTCCGACCAAACTTGGCACCAGGAAGCCCAACATCTGTTGGGTAGTCGAAGCTCTCCCACAACATCTTTTGTTCGGATGTCAGGGCAAGGTTTCCAGTATTCAAGAGAACGGCAGCACTGATGGTAGTGTTTATGCTGCTGGTTTGTGTCCTATTATCGACAATGTGGGTGGACCAAACTACAGATTGAGTGTAGCTTGAATGGTTTACTACGATGACAAGATTGCCATCACTTGAGATCTTGAGCTGTGATTGGTTGAGGTTGGGGTGGGTGATGGGCTCATCCCTATTAGCAACCCACACAACAGTAAAAACTGGGATCTTATTGAACCATATGCCAAGGTACCACAAGCTAGGGCTGGGGGAGATGGCATTGTGGGACGACTTACTGATGGTGCTTGCTGGCTGGAACTGGAAGAAGCCAAGTGCGAACTTGCCATTTCTTGAGACAAGCTTTTCGCCAACACGGAGTGCTTGGCCTGCCGTGAGAGTGTCTCCATTTGGAGCTGCAAAGGAACACCAAGGAGAAGTGTGCAAGAGGAGGATCCCAAGTAGTATGTAGTGCGGAGCCATGGAGAAGAAGAATGTGAATAATTAGGAGAAGAGTAGATGTATACATATATAGACTGGAAGTATATCTGAACACGTAGGATGGCATGGTCAGTTGACCGACTCAGACGAGGAAGTCTACTTGGGGTCACCAAAGTGCAGATTGCGACAGTGTGCAAGGCTTTTTATGTGTACGTAGGTGTAGCTTAGCTTGTCTACGAAGCATGGACCATGCATGGTCAAGTCAATCACACCTGTCACTATTTATTACTTCTGGCAAATGTGAACCCTCATGACATGATGCTTCTCAGAGGTATGCGTGTTATTACAAATGTTTAATTCCATGAATATTCCTAATGCAAATTTAACGTATATCAATATAAAAACTCCCTAAAATAACTAACAAAATGGGACGCGGAAATATAATAATTTTGTAAGATAGAGTTCGCAACCTTAGAACGTGTACGAGCTACCAAAGTTTCAGAGTGATTTCTTCGGTTTCATCGATTTCAAGCGAAGCTTGATTCTCTAGTTCAACCCCTCTTAACTAGACTAGTTGCTTATCATCTTTTTGTTCGAGTCCCCTCTTCTAAACCAATTTTTTCTTTTATTTTTTTATTTTTGCCTAAGAGCATGTAGTGGCAACAGCACGGTACCAGACTCACCTCTTTAGGACTGAAATTCAGCTAATACCTAGACAAGCTATGGGACCATCCTAGGTTCATTGGACCATGGTCCAACCCAGATATAAACCCCGTGGACTGATTCCTCAATCCCTCTCATTACGTCGATTACACGCCTGTCATGAAGGCAGCCAATTCTGCCTCTCAGTGAACTTGTAAGTGCGAATAGTAAATCTATTCAGAAATAAAGCATTTCCAAGTTTAGTACGATGGAAATAAAGCAGAGCACCATTAGAACAGGATGCCTCCTCTTCTACTGTTCTACATTTGTAAAATACAAATAGTGGCACGACACAGAATAGAAATTAATAAACAATAACTTGTTTGAGGGTGAAAAAATCAACAATCTGATGTTGAACCGGGGAGGCAAAGTGTGTGCAGTGCGATCTCCCTAAGTGTGGACTGGAGAAGAAATTTATATGCCATCCCTGCCGTGTGGAACATCCAGCTGGACCTGTAATAGCTAGTTGGGGAAATTTTACAATTTTGGAGCGTGGGGCACGTAGAAGAGAGGTCCAAGGAGGACTTCCAATGGACCACCATGGTCAAGGTCAAGTCAACCACAAGGGCAATAAGGCAATGTCCTGGATGATCACGGTATTAAACTAAATCGGAAAAAGTACCTCACTTATTCAAGTTCTTTGAATACAGCTCTTAAAAATACAACCCAGCAAACAAAAATAATTGCTTCAGTAAACCTATTACAAATGCAAATTAAACGGAATATCAACACAAAATACCAACAAAAGCTCCCCAAAAAGGCAAGCAGAAATGTGACCACAAACAGAAGATGCACCAATTTAACCAAAACGGATGGTCGGTGGTAGTGGTGTGAATATCACAGAGTCTTGCAAGTGAGAACAGAGGTTAATCTACAGAGGCCAGAAGCTAAGGAACCTAACTGCTTGCAAGCTTTAGGACCAGCAGAGTAGGATGCCTCCTCTTCTACATTGGCAACACACAGAACAGCAAGCAGCAAACGAAAGCTTTTGTCTGAGATGAAAACAGGAATCAACAGTCTGATATGTGTTCATCACAACACTGGGCGAACTAATTTGGCAACAAAATTCTCAACCAGTCGTAATTCCTAAACAAGCTAAGGAGCTTCCTAGTAGTTCTATATCTGCTACTACTACAGGAAGTAATTTTGGAGAGTGGTGGATGGGAGGGGGGAGAGGAGAAGAGAAGAGAGATCTCACCAGCAGCAGTCATTTGCTCAGATCGTAGAACCAGAGTGGATGGAGGGCACTGCGTTTCATTGCCGCCCAAAGCAATCGACGTCGTCTCACTTCCCCTGTACGTACACTGCTTCGCCGCCACCTCCACATCGCGGCCACACACCGGCGGCCGCCTCCCTCCTGTTCTATTCTGTCCCTGCAGCTGCGGGAGTCAGGCCACGAAGCCGCCGTTCTATGGGCACCAACGCAGAACAGGGTGATCGCCTTCTGGAGGAGGCCAGAGAGATCACCACCCATATTTATACCTTTTATAAAGGTCTATTTGCGGCTGGCCCCAGGACTGGGGTAGCCCTCGCGGCAGACCTCTGGCCAGCTAGGGCCTGGGTCTCTGACGAAGAGAATGCCGCTCTCACCCTTCCGTTCCTCTCAGCAGAAGTCCGGAGCGCTCTCGAGGGAATGAAGGCTAACTCGGCCCCTGGTCCGGATGGACTCCCGGTTGTCTTCTTCCAGAAATTCTGGGCGAAGCTCCAGGAGACTATCCTGCCTATGTTTCAGGAGTTCTATGTAGGGACGCTTGATATAGGGCGCCTGAATTACGGCGTTATTACCTTGATCCCCAAGATAGTGGGGGCCACGGATATTCGCCAGTTCAGGCCTATTACGGTCATCAACGTGGTTCAACGGTTGTTCTCCAAGGTGTGTGCGATGAGGTTGGCTCCGATTATGGAGCGGATTACGCACCAATATCAATTTGCCTTCCTCAAGGGTCGCCACATCCACGATGGCATTCTTGCACTACATGAGATCGTGCACGAGGTCAGGAGTCGACATCAGAGGGGTGTCTTCTTAAAACTGGACTTCCAGAAAGCCTACGACCGCTTGGACTGGTCCTTCCTCCGACAGGTTCTTCAGAGGAGGGGCGTGGACGACCGGATGATTGGTTGGGTGATGCAGATCGTGATGTCTGGCAACACGGCCATTAACATAAATGGGGAAGTGGGTCCCTATTTTAGGCCGGCGTGTGGAGTGCGTCAGGGTGACCCCCTGTCCCCTATCCTCTTCAACGCTGCGGTGGATTCCCTGGTCGAGATCCTGGAGAGGGCTAGGACCTCGGGCCATATTACTGGTGTGGTGGGCCACCTTATCCCTGGCGGAGGGGTGACTCACCTCCAGTATGCGGATGATACCATGATTATGTTTGAGGGCTCGGACTTGGACATCCGGAACACCAAATTCCTTCTCCTCTGCTTTGAGGCCATGTCGGGCCTCAAAATTAATTTTGACAAAAGCGAGGTGGTGGTCTTGGGGTACCCCCCGAAAGTTCAGCAGCGGATAGCTGACAACCTCAACTGCAGGCTGTCATCTTTCCCTATGAATTACCTGGGAGTTCCGGTTAGGGACTCTAGGATCCTTATTAGGGACCTCGCCCCCTTGTTGGGCGAGTTAGAGCGAAGGCGGAGCCTTGGTGTGGGAGGTTCACCTCCAAAGGTAGCAAGTCGATCCTCATTGACTCCTGTCTGTCTAGCCTTCCCATGTACATCATGGGGCTGTACATCCTTCCCGAAGGGGTACATGCTGCCTTCGACAAGGAGCTATCCCGCTTCTTTTGGCAGGACAGGACAGGACGCCAGAAGTATCACATGGTCAGATGGGCCGATGTGTGCGCCCCCAAGGACCTTGGGGGCATAGGGATCATATCCTCGCGCCACATGAATGTGGCCCTCATGCTGAAATGGGTTTGGAGGATCTTGTCGGACGATGGGGGCTTGTGGCTGAAGCTGATTAAGGCTAAATACCTTCGGGGTCGGCCACTCCTTGCATGTGACCGTCGGGAGGGATCTCAGTTTTGGAGAGCCCTCCAGGACATCAAGCACGAGATTAGAACCGGGCTCTCCCTCTCCATAGGCGATGGTAGAGGGACCATGTTCTGGCTCGACACATGGCTAGGCGATCGCCCCCTTAACCTTGTCTTTCCGGACCTCTTCGCCATCTGTGCTAACCCCTCTAGCCTGGTGGCCGAAGTGGCACTGGAGGGATGGGATTTGGTGTTCCGTCGCGGTCTAACTCAGGGGGAAGCCCTGAGTCTGGACTCGCTGCGGGACCTCCTCCCGGACGCCCTGCCGGGAGGACTAGATGCGCCTTCATGGCGCTTAAAGCCGTCTGGTACGTTCTCAGTGCGGACGGCCTATAGGGCTTTGTTTAGGGGGCCTCTGCTTCCATGGACAGGTCCGCTCTTTAAGGCCCCTATCCCGCTTAAGACGAAGATCTTCCTCTGGCAGCTGCTGAGGGATCGCCTTCCCTCTGGGGTGGAGGTTATGAAGAGGCACGGGCCGGGCAACGGGCTTTGCCCATTGTGTGCGGTTCCGGAGACAACGACTCACATCATGTTTTCCTGCACCGCGGCACGATTTCTTTGGAGCTTCCTGTTGGAGGCGCCGGGCCTGAGTGGCGGGCCTCGGCCCTCGGGGAGTTCATCGAGGTCCGGGCGAACACTACTGGTAGGAGGAGGCGCCTCTTCTGGTTATTGTTCGCGGCCTTGTCCTGGACTTTGTGGACTGTGCGCAATAAGATGGTCATCGAGCGGATCTTACCTCGGCGCGCTTCTGACTCTGTATTCTCTTTCTTAGCTTTGTTGCAGCAGTGGTACCCGTTGTGTAGACAGCGGGACAAGGAGCGCTTGGACGGCATGCTCGGAGGATCTTCTTGCGGCTGCCCGCCGCATATCTACACCGTCCGAGCCTCCGAGTACACCTCTTGTGTGGGGTGTTGTATCGTTTTCCGTCGAGTGTTTGGGCGTGTTGTGCTTGGCCCAGCAGACTCTTGATGTGGGGTGTGTGCTATGTGTGTTGTATGTGATCTTTGTATGGATTTGGTTGCTTTATTTATAAAGCGGGGCGAAAGCCTGTTTCGAGGAGGAACAGGGGGCGAGGCTAGGAGCGGCTGCCATCAGAGGAAGAGTGGCGACAGAGGTCGGGACGAGATAAGGTGCGGCGGCCGGCAGAGGAAAAGCGGCGGCAGCCTCGCTGAGTTTGCAGCGACAAGTTTTGCCGGGATTAAGTGATTGGTTTCCTCGCCGAGCCAAAGTTTGCCAATTTTTGCCTGCTGGTTCCGATGTGTAGACGACACCCTTCCCCTTCCTATCTTTTCTTGATATTTGGTTTTTTAGGTTGCTCACCACATACCCCTATCTTGGTATCCCCCGATGTGCGTCTATGCGGCTGTGCACTTTGTATCCCCCGTTCTAGTCCTTTCCCCGATGTGTAGATATTTTTTCGTTGGTCTCACGCTACAAATTAAGTTAACAAACTATAATTCATTTCATCAGTCTTTTTTGGCACATATTGTATCATATTAATGTACAAGTATTTTTTTTTCTTCTTAATTTGAACGATATGATGTTTGCTAAAATCAGAAGTCGAGATCATGTGTACCCTAATTATGCAGAGTTCAGGGGGCTTGACATTTTCTGAAATTAGATGTACTTAGGTTCGTTAAATTTGCTCTAAGCCGTATATATTTTCCGACAAGGCCTAAAAAGCCATTTGCTTTCTGTGTATTTGGAACCTGGGTATTGGGGATCATAAAATTTCCCTCTTATAAGTTCCAAAGAGCCATGCCCAGGTTCCATCAGAAATGTTCCCAGGTCCCTGCTCTCTTGCGCTCTCCACACTGAAGTAACTGCTATTTCTTCTCACGGGAAATATACTTGGAAATCTTGTGATCCACACTGACTCCACCGATGAATACATAAAATAATTTGCACACATCAACCACCGACAGAATGAGTCATTGTCATAAAGAGTCATCGATCGAGTGTGACAAGAATTAAAATAATCTATTTCCTATATGATATTTTTCTCTCCAAAAAGTTTGCATCATGGGTGGCGTCACTCGTGGTTTCGCTAATTCAATTATTCGGAGCAGTAGCAATCCTGCATGGTTTAGGCTGTGTTTGGCATTACGGTGGACTAGCATAATCTTGTTCATCTCAACCCCTTTTGAATTCAGCATTTGTGTACTGGATTTTCAGTGGCAGAGCGGGATCAAGCTCATGTCGGCCTGATACGCCATACTTATTTTACCTACTTTTTAAGCTAGTTTTCTTTATAATAGGGTGTGACTGAACTAACCTAAATTTTGGACAAACGGGGTCACCCACCTTACAGAAATAAAATTTTGGTGGCACCAAGGATGCAGCTGAATTTAACCGGTGAAAAAGATAAAAGTAAATCAATGGCAACTGAAAATAACCATCAACCATCAAATTTTCAGTTGCGACCACTGTGCAACTTCAAAAAAGTTCAAGTCAAGCATGAATCAAAACGACAATCCAGCACCTGAGGATTTGGTCAAGCTGTATGATATTTTTCATCCGGCCGAAAATTAGCAATCCCATATAAAATATGCACGATGCATGATAACTCAACAAGCACAAAAAAACTCAGCTAACCGAACAAGGCCTGACCACTCGTCAAACTTAATCCCCCGATCCAGCTTTCGGGCGAGGAAACCGTCCGTACGGGGAGAGGCCGACCGATCTCCCTAGCCACCCCTCCACTCTAGCCGGAGGCCACCCTCTCTCCCGGCATCGGCGCCCACCCTCCATCACCGACCCCTCTCCTCCCTCCTCATCCGATCTTCACCCCGGATCATCTCGCGTGAGGCGGCTCCGGGCAACGACCCAAATCCTAGCCAGAGGCCGGCCGATCTCACTCCTCCTGGCCGCTGCCGCCATCAGGGTCGGCGGTGGCGGCCGCGTCCGGCTGGCAAAGACAGGGGCGATGGTGGCGCGCCCATGGACTCCCCTTCGCGCGGAGGCGGGGTCCTTCAGGGGCGGCGACGGTGGACGACGGGTCTGGTGGTGGTGGCCTTTGGCTACATCACCCGGATCATGGCGGGGGACGCGGTGGTGTGGCGGATCTTGGCGGGGAGGAAGGGCGGCAGCGGGATCGGGCAGCGGTGGCAAGGTACATGGTCGTGAGGCGGCGGCATTGGGGCTCGGCCAGGCTTTCCTGGTGGGCAGCAGCCGGCCGTCTTCGCGTCGTGGGCGTGCGTAGCCGCTATCCCGACGGGTACCGGCCTCCACTAGCCGGGTTGGAGGAGGAAGATGGACCGTGGTTCCCAGCAATGGCGGCGGCGTGGGGGCCGGCCGTTCCGGCTTTCAGGGTGGTGGTCCTAGGGTTCTTCTTTCACAAAGATGAAGATGTTCCGGATGCCGATCTTTCTTCATCGAGCCGTAGTGAATGGAGTAATCCTAGAAACCGATAACTGGTAAAGCTTATTGTTCCTCATCAGATGTTTAATGGAGTACTCCACCATATGATAAAAACTTCATTAAGAGAATAACATTGAATCGTGAGAAATTAATTGCCCGGAAGGCTCCAACCGCGAATGTAACAGAGCATCTTTTGCCTGGAGTTCACGTGATCGGGTGGTATTCGGTCGCGCGCGCTTATGCTTTTATTCCGACCGTTTGGTTCCGAAGGGAGCGGCGTGAAGTTCTTTTATGTGTTGACATCAAGAGACTTTTGGTCCATGGTGAAGTCAGAATGCAGAGAATATCATGAAGGCAAAGATTGGGGGATTAGCTAAAGAAGGTTCAAGTCTTCGCGATGTTGAGGAGCTTGCTTGGTTTTTCGGGATTCGCAGCAGTGGTATGAAAGTGGGGGCGAAAACACATGTGAAGTTCAGAGTCCTACCTTTTAGGGTGAAAACCCGAGGTCTGGCCTTAACTGGTTGTGCCTAGCAATGACCTTGTTGGAGGCATTGTTTTGAGAGCAGGAACTATCTTCAGGGTGAAAATCTAAGATCTTTGATCGGGCGACAACGGCGCTGATGCACTGTTCCCTTCTTGGAGGCGTCGCTTTTATAGAGTCTGTATTTCAGGTGTTGTCTTCTTGGTGGATGTACTACTGTTACTAGGCCTGGGATACTGTGGCGGGACTTTTATTTCTTAGTTTTCTTTTCTTTTTTTGGCTGTGTGCATCCGTACTGTCATTAGGGTGGTGTGTTGTTGTAGATGCTGAGTGTAATTGGTATCTTTTGATATTAATATATTTCCTTTATCGAAAAAAACTTAACAAGCACAGGTTGGGCCTGATTGTTGGATAAAACACAACACTTGCACTTTAGGTGCGCTCCGGTGTTCTCCCCCTCACCCTCCCAACCACTAAAGATGAGGGAATAAGTTAGGCCATAAAAGGGTATTGTGAGATTCCGGAACCAAAGTTTGAAAAGGGAGGGAAACCAAAACAAAAGCCCGCTTCCACATACGGAGTACATCCAGTGCCAACACGCACTACAAATTAATCGCCCGAAAGAAAGAAAGAAGTTCCATGGATGATCATCCGAGGAAGGGGTAGTCGGTGTAGCCGGCGACGGGGTCGGAGGTGTAGAAGGTCATCCGATCGTACTTGTTCAGCTCCGCGCCGACCTCGAACCTCTTGGGCAGGTCCGGGTTGGCGAGGAACAGCCGCCCGAAGGCCACGAGGTCGGCGTACCCCTCGGCCACCACCTTGCCCCCTTCCTCGCGGTCGTACCCGCCGTTGGCGACGAAGGTCCCCCTGAACGCCTCCCGGTACGGCAGCAGCCGCTTCGGCACCACCCGCCGGCCGTCCACGAGGGCCATCCTCGGCTCGATCATGTGGAGGTAGAGGACGCCGTGGTCGTTGAGCTTGGTGGCCATGTGCAGCGCGAGGGAGTGCGGGTCGGAGTCGTGGCAGTCCATGAAGTCGGTGAATGGGGAGAGGCGGACGCCGACGCGGGCGCCGCCGACCTCCTTCGCGACGGCGTCGACCACCTCGAGCGCGAAGCGGCTCCGGTTCTCGAGGCTGCCGCCGTACTCGTCGGTGCGGTCGTTGGAGCTGTCCTTGAGGAACTGCTCGATCAGGTACCCGTTTGCGCCATGGATCTCCACGCCGTCAAAGCCTGCCACGCACATCATTGACGTCAAACAACCAGAGCAGAAGACGGAGCAAGTTGACTATGCATGGCGATGGCGGGAGGGTGGACTCAATAATTAATTACCGGCGTCGATGGCGTTCCTGGCGGCCTTCCTGAAATCATCGACGATAGCGGGAAGCTCCTCCACCTTCAGCCTCCTGGGCGGCGAGAAGTGCTCGATGTGCCCATCGAAGCTCGTCTGCGGCCCGATCCCCCTGTCCGTGCTCGACAGCGGCGCGGCGCCGCCGGGCTGGAACTCGAACGTCGACACGCGCCCGACGTGCCAGATCTGGCAGAAGATCAGCGCGCCCTTGGCATGCACGGCGTCCACGATGGGCTTCCACGCCTCGACGTGCTCCGGCGTCCAGATGCCCGGCGTGGCCTCCGTGATGAGCAGGCCGCCGGGGGTGGAGCGCTGGGCGTAGTAGAGGGCGGCGTGCGGCTGCGGGACGTTGCCGTAGGAGCGCTGCCTCGTCAGCGCGCGGCGCAAGCACGATCCTGTAGTACAGCTGTGGTGGGTTAATGAATTTGGTTAATGAGTTAATATATATCTGTATGCGCATAGTCAGGAGCAGGTCCTTTTTCTCTCTTCCCCCATCGAATGAATTGAAAGCTGTGACATGAGTCGCCTACTGCATATATGCCGCCAGCCAATTGCACCCTCCTCCCTTCGCTTCCATTCGTTGGTTCCGTTCCTGACTCGTTTCCGTTTTGATTGGAATTTGGAAGACATGCAAACCCAAGGGTCTCCTTCTCTTATTTTCTACCCGGCCCTTAATTAACGCATCAGCCGAGGAAAATAAATAAATTCAACAATTACAGCTTGTGGAAGCAATTTTCTGGCCACGCGGATCGATACGCATGCATTCGTACAAGACTAAAGAGAAGAGTCATTGGCTTGGCGGCTCTTGAGAGAGCTAGGAAGAAACAAAGGGCGAGAATAAACGACCTACGGGATGGAGATGCAAACACCAAATTCTTCCATAGGAAGGTCAATGCTAGAAGAAGGAAGAATTTCATCCTCAAACTCCGGCACAACAATGGTTGGGTTACCTCCCACGAGGAGAAACAAAATATCGCGCAAGCGCATTTTGATGCGGCCATCGGGCATGTCAACCCTCGCCCCATCTCTTTCAATTGGAATGCTTTGGACCTCCCAACTCCAAATTTGGCGGGATTAGAGGTCAAGAAGGCGATCTTCGAGATGCCTTCCGACAAAGCGCCAGGCCCCGATGGCTTCAATGGAAAATTCTTCAAGACGTGTTGGGAGATCATCAAAGTTGACATCATGGCGGTCATCCAACGCTTCTCCGATCTCCGCACAAGAAACCTACATTGGCTAAACACCGCCAACATTGTGCTTATCCCAAAGAAAGATGGGGCCGAGGCCATCACCGACTTTAGGCCTATTAGCCTTATTCACAGGTTTGCAAAGATTGTGGCCAAAGTCCTCTCCATGAGATTGGCCCCACATATGAATGACATCGTCTCGCATGCCCAAAGCGCGTTCATCAAATCTCGAAGCATCCATGAGAACTTTATGTTTATCCGCAACTATGCTCGTTGGCTTCATCGACGCAAGAAGGCTTCCCTCCTCTTCAAGCTTGACATAAGGAAAGCGTTCGACCATGTTAGATGGGACTATGTCCTCGAGCTTCTTCAACGCCTTGGGTTCCCGCCGCGGTTCCGGGATTGGATCGTGGCTCTATTTGGCACCTCCTCATCGAGAATTCTTCTCAATGGCATTCCTAGAAACCCAATCAAGCACGGCCGGGGCCTTAGACAAGGAGACCCTCTCTCTCCATTGCTTTTTGACATCGCCATCGACCCTCTCCAACGCATCCTCCACGTCGCCACCGAGCTCGGCATTCTTTCCCGCCTCCCCGGAAGAGGCGCTAGATTTCGGACCTCCCTCTATGCCGACGACGCGGCCATCTTCATGGCCCCCATCCGTACGGAGGTCTCTTCCCTCGCGCAAATTTTGAGCGATTTCGGCAAGGTCACCGGACTATTGACCAACTTTGAGAAGAGCCTCGTTGCTCCTATTCGATGCAACAACATCAACATCGAGGATGTCCTCCATGATCTCCCGGCTACCATAACGTCTTTCCCCATGCGCTACCTTGGACTTCCCCTTGGGGTCTCAAGGCTAAAAAGATCACACTTCCAATATATCGAGGACAAGGCTATGGCACGCATCGCCCCCTTGAATGGGAGATACTTCAACATTGCCGGCAGGAGAGCAATTGTTAGATCGGTCCTTACTTCCCAAGCTATTTATCCTCTCACCTCCCTCGAGGTGCCAGCGGAACCTCTACAAGCCATAACCAAGACCATCCGCAGTTTCTTTTGGGCGGGCACTGAGAAGGCCACGGGTGGTAAATGCAAGGTGAACTGGACCGCGGTCTGTCGCCCCACCTGCTTTGGAGGCCTTGGCATCCTCAACATGGACAAGTTTGGGAGGGCTCTGCGCCTCCGATGGCCTTGGCTTGCTTGGACGGCGCCGGATAAACCGTGGGTCGGTATGGAAAACCCATGCAACAATGATGATATGGAGCTCTTCCACTCGCTCACAAAGGTCACCGTTGGCGATGGCACAAAGGCCAGTTTTTGGAACGATCCTTGGATCGATGGTTTAAGCCCCAAATGCATCGCCCCTTCCATCTTCGCTCTCTCCGGCAAGAAATCTGCCAATGTCCGGGATTCCATCACCGACGGCGCTTGGGTTGACCACCTCGATACTTCGGAGGGGCTCTCGGTGCAAAACCTCGTTGAGTTCACTAAGTTATGGTCCCACACCTCGCAGCTTCACCTTCAAGCAGGCACCCCGGACTCCATTGTTTGGAAGCTCACCGCGAATGGGGCCTACTCTTGCTCATCGGCTTACAAGGCACAATTCGCAGGGACTATCCGCTCTTCTATGGATGCTATTGTTTGGAAGGCTTGGGCACCCCCCAAATGCAAACTCTTCGCTTGGCTCATTATCCAAAACCGAGTGTGGACGGCGGACCGACTTGCCAAACGGGGTTGGCCCAATGGCCGGGTATGCCCCTTATGCCGATGCCACGACGAATCCGCCAACCACCTCCTCTTTAAATGCCGCTTCACAATACGCATATGGAGGATGATCCGAGATTGGCTCCACATTCCAGACTTCGACCCTTCCGCTTGGACCGGTTTCGATAGTGTCGAACTCTGGTGGACCTCCATCGCCTTTGCTCATAGTGGAAGAAGGAAGGCCATGGCTTCCCTTCTCATGTTGGTCTCGTGGGAGATTTGGAAGGAGCGCAATGTAAGAACTTTTAAGAATGTGGCGACCATGCCTACTATCATCTTCGCGGGGATCAAATCGGAGGCTAGAACTTGGGTTGTGGCCGGTGCTAGGCACTTGGGTTTTTTCATAGCGGGAGAGTAATCCTTTTGCCCTTCGCAGGGTTGTAACCCTAAGACCTTGACTATCGAACTTTCTTTCCTTCTCTATTAATGAATTAAGGCAAACCTTTTGCCTTTCTTTCAAAAAAAAAAAAATATCTTGGAGCCCAACGGCTCAATTGACTTTGGTTTTCTTCCTTTCTACTGGAGTAGTAGTATCTAGCTGCACGTACGTGAACGCTAGCTAGCTATATGTGGGATACAAATCACCCACCCAACTTTTGTGAAAACATAGCGTCGTCCTTTTGTGCTTATCATGCTCCTATGACCTATTCTAGCACAAGAAAAAATATAGGGTAGACATCACGAGGCCAACTAATTAGGGGGGCACATGAAATCGCCGGGGAAAAAAGGACCTGGAACTCTTACCCTTTCACAATGCCTCAAACAAAATCATTGCCAGGCACAACACCAGTTAAGCCCATACCTTGGGTTTTCACCCTAAAAGGTAGGATTCTGAACTTCACTTGTGCTGCCGCACCCACTTGCATACCACTGATGCGGAGCCCAGAACGCCAAGCAAGTCCCTCAACATCACGGAGACTTGAACCTCCTTTAGCAATTCCAGCAGCAGCACCGGCCTGAGGGGCGGCTGCTAGGGTTTGGAGAGGGATCCTCCACCGCCGCCCGGGAGGGGGGCGGGAGCGGAGGTAGGGTTCATCGATATGATATCGTGGTGGTGTAAAGAGGTAAAGTCAATACACAACTTTGAATTTACATTTTCTTCACAAAACATGACCATCCACTAGAAAGATTCTCGAATAATAGTGCAAAACTTCCAGCTTGAAGATAATATATGTATGGTGTACTTAAAATATCAAATTATTCAACACACTGGCTATTTATTAAAAAGTTGCGAAACAAATCGATAACTAAATCATATTTTTGAAATCAACCAATACAAGGGCACACGGAGTATGGAGCACATGTGATTCACAGCAAGAGTAGCATGTGTTCGTCAACAAAGTTGATGCATGCATTTGATCTGTGCAAATTGCCCGATGAGTGCCTAGCTACGTATAAATGTGCAAGATTCCCTTTATTTCTTGTGTATGCAAGACCAGGACACTATAGCCCCACCGAGGTGCCCAACGCCGGCACACCTTTACCTTCCCCCCGAGCGCATCCTCGCCCACCACCGCCACCGAAGGCGTCGCCAGGAAAAACCCATGTCGCGTGGGGGTGGCGGAACTCCTCGGCCACCATGGAAGCGTAGCGGCGGAGCCCGCTCCGGCCATCTACAACAGTGATGCATGCGACAAAGGCAGCCATGGTGCCTCAGTGGTCCAGCGACGGCGGGCACCGCGATGGCTGGTGGGAAGGTGGGCCCGATCTGAGCCTAGATGGGCTTGGTCGGGCCGCGACCTGCACACAACTGCATCTCGATGACGCTGACATCGCTAAGCAGCAGTACTCATGCGGCATGTCTATAGCACGAGGACGCCTGGCCCAGGCGTCCTCGGGATTCAGCCCTAGGCATGGCGGCGGTGACCTCCTTTTTTCCTCGAAGGTGGTCGGTTGGCTGGTAGTGGCCGATGGATCGCTTGATCCCACATGATCCACATCTAGTCCCGACGACGAGTTGAGGAGACTGGCATCCGGTGAAAACCGAGCTATGAGTCTACTAGATCGGATGAGCGCTCTCGTTTCGCTTAGTGTGTGGTGGCTTGGGGTTTTTTTGATGTATAATTTCTTATCTGTTCTTTGATGATTAAATGAAAGCAAAAATGGTCGAATGCATAAAACCTAATGATGCAGAGGCGGGGCATAGCCTCCGTTTGTAAAAAAAAAACCTACATACAAGATACAATACATGATGCATATGTGTGATAGCTTCCTCCTTGTTGATCATTTGCTTGCACACGTGGACATGCACAACTATAAGAGCATCCCCACTCGTTGGCGCTCCCCACGCCCAAATCCGGCGAATTTTTCGTCCGGATTGGAGGAAGATTTGGCGTGGGGAGGAGTAGTTTCCCAGTCGTGTGCTCCCCAAGCGGCGTTTCTCGGGGAAAAAGAGGATGGCTCGGGGAATCCGGACGAAAGAGGAGACACGTGGGCGTGGGCGGTTGGTTTAGCTTCGTCCGGAGTCCCCGAGCGCGCCCCGGGGGCCGGGGATGGCGTGGGCTCGCCGGATGGATGAAGGGTCAAATCCGGACGAAAACGAGGAACCGGGGGCGCGACTGGGCCGAATTTCGCCGTCCGGATGGAAAAAACGTCGCTCGGGGGCCTCGTCGGGGGACGAGTGGAGATGCTCTAAGGTTGGTCATAGTGGGGAGTAACTTAGACTAGTAACATATGTCATGTTACTAGTCTAGGTTACTACCTTCATAGTGGGTAGTAATTTATATGTGGTGTCATCCATTGTATCATTTATTATGTTGTAGACTCATCTTGCTTTGAGGTGTGTGATGTTATGGTAACATAGCTAGTTACCACCTCACTCTCTTTCTTCATTTATTAGCATGCCATGTTACCAATATGCCTTGAGATGTGTGATGTTACTAACTATGTTACTCTCACTATGAGCAGTCTAAGTATCTGGTAGTCAACTCTCCTGCGATGGGTCCCCTTCCTCATCTCGCGCGCCGCCTCTTCCCTGGTGCCACTCGGGTTTCTGCACCGCCGCTCGAGCACCGGCCAGCTATGGCTCGTTCCCCCGGTGGATCCCGTGCATGCGCGCGCCTCCAATCGAGTCCCACCACGGCCTGCACATATACAGCCAGGCAATAATTGCAACAAGGGGATTGGAAAATTTGGCCGGCTAGGTCGTTCTGTTGTAAAGAGCAATTTCAAATCTTACCTAATGATCTGAAGAGATACTTAACCAGTGGATAGACCTAATGATAATGTTTCTGAACATGGATAGCTTTGCCTTTTATTTTCAGGTAAATGACATACTTCAACGCTGCCCAGATCTCATGGATCGATTTAGCGAGTTCTTGGAACATTGTGAAAATATAGGTAGACCACATATATTAGTCATTTGTGTAGTTGAGTTTGTTGAATGCACTTTCTCTGTACTAGATTTTATTATGTTGGGTTCATTTTTTTCATTTCTAAATACTTCTTCCATCCATAAATAAGTGAGTCAACCTTTTTCTAGATATGGAGGTATCTATATTAAAATACATCTAGATACATCATCCGCATCTAGATAAAGTTGAGTCACTTATTTATGAACGGAGGGAGTAGTTCTTAGTAGATGGCTTTCCGGATGGTGTCATCAATAAAAGTAAGTGATCTATTACTTCCTTGCCGACTGCCTAGGTGGTCGCCTCGGATGTCCTGAAAAGCTGTCCGTGCTGGCAACTGGCAGCTTATGCGTGGCATGTTGTTTGTATTGTCAAGTGGTAGTCGACGTTCCATTTTTGTAGTGTGCGATGCCGATGATCTTGTGTGTGCTGGAATTTCACATGTGCTGTGTGCATTACTTTATTATATATGTGATTTGAATGTCCAGAAAATAGGAGAGGTCGTGCCCATTTTTTGATAGTCCTCCTAGTTAACTGGATTTTATATATTAGCTGGCTTAACTTGTACAGAAGAGGAAATTGAGATAGTACAGTAGTACTACTACGGAGCTACGTGATTTTTGTTTTACCATAACCAAATGCGTACCTAGCTAGCTAGACACAATTGATCCAATGAGCATGTTGATGGATTTCGGGAACGCGCGCAGGGAAGTTATGGCTTGTAGCTCGGGAATTTCTCCTTAATGTTGCACACCCGCTGATATATGATAGCCCGGAATTTCGGAGGCGGGACGAAAATTTCTCCTCCAGCAAAAATTCCGCTGATAGAGTATATATGAACCGTCTTCACCCCAGGCAATGCCGCAGAATTCCCCCAATTCTTCCTAAACCTATCCAGCTTCCACCTGTCTCCTCGAGCGGCGCGCCATGGCCCTCGCGTCCTCCTCTCCATTCCCAGCGCCGCTCCGGCGCACCATCTCCATCCGGTCCTCCTCCTCCATCCCATCTCGCGGGTGGCCTCCTCGTAGTGACACAGATCGACGCTCATGACTGCCGCATCGGCGAGCTCGCCGGTGGGAGACTGATAGAGCAGCGTCGATCCAACATGACGCCATGCGGTGGCCATCGATGAGCCACGGAGGGCTGCAGATCGATGCCGTCGTGGCTGCGGCTTCCCACCAAGCGACTGCGGGACGGCTAGCCCATGGCTTCCTCGCATGGCCCTGAGACTGAGAGGCCTCGTCGTCCTGTTGATGGTTGCCACGTACCGTCCGCAGGATGCTGCTCTGGTATAACCAATTCCTCCTTGTGATCGAACTTATTCCTTTCAATACCATATATGCATGTACGGCCGTAGGGCTGGCTGCTAATAGTTAACAAGATTTCATCTTGATTTGTATCTCTACCCCATCAGATCTCGATATTAGTTGGAGCAGAGTTGCAACAGCTCTTCACATTTGGTTGGTTGTAGGCAAGGTATAGATCGATGCAGTAGATATATATCATGTATGGAAGCAGATCGAGCTGCAACCGCTGTTACGTACGGTTTCATATCGTGCGTACAAGGGTTCCCCGGCCCAGTGCTGAAAATTCTGTGTTGTACTAAAGCCATTCTTGTTGCTCACTTAGTATTATACTAATAAAAAATATGTAACATTGAGGCACTGTTGCATGAATGTTTCTTGTATGTCAGAAGTGACAGGGTTTTGTAGTTTTATTTGGTTGATACCGGGAGTGGTCTTTTTGGATCAATTCTTCTCCAGAATAGTACTATATGCTAGCAAAAGTAAACTGTGTTGTCTATGCATAAACTAATTAATGATTTATGAGTTGCGGAAATGGTGTTTGATTAGTATCTTTTTGGGCTCAGTTATCAAGTTATAAAT
>NC_061511.1:42342873-42383981 GCF_022539505.1 Lolium rigidum
GCTTTATTACTTCAAGAAGCAATTACATCCAGCCTCTGCATAACCAGGATGCACACAGCCGTTTGTTGTCTCAAGAGTCCAGAGTTACAAAAATAAAAGGGCGAAATACATATCGGAACGATGAATCATATGACGCCTAAGATGTGGGAGGAGCTACTATCCGTAGACTATGCTGCCACCCATGTAGGGAAAAAGTATCCCTCGCCGTATCCTCTAACCGTGTATAGACCTCCGTAAATAGGTCTCGGTTCTCCACACGCTGAAGAGGTAACCACGAACGGAGAATACCCGTGCATCTGTAGATGACCTGCAACAAAGAGCAATTTTTTTCATTAAAGATCTTGTCATTTCTACATAGCCGGAGCGCCCGGATAACCGCTAGCGCCCCCATCCTAAGAAGCATTTTAAACCTTGAGTTAATACCATGAAGCCAATTGCCAAAGACATTAGCGACACTAGTCGGCGGATACAAGGTAGACGCTACTTGGATGACCGACCATATAGATCTCGCAAACTGGCACCGGAAGAATAAATGTTTGATGGTTTCATCATGATGACAAAAGACACATCGTGTACTTCCGTGCCAATTCCGCTTAACAAGATTGTCTTTGGTGAGGATAACTCAGCGACGAAGATACCATCCAAAAATTTTAATTTTTAATGGTATCTTCATCTTCCAAATTTTTTTATTATTATCAACTGGTAAATCAGAAAGCAGGATCGCATTGTATAAAGATTTTACAGAAAAAGTACCATCTACATGGAGGTTCCATCGAAATTCATCTGGCTCTGGCGATAACTGAATATCTCCAAGCCGCTGAATTAGATTGTTCCATGCCACAAGCCTTTGTCCTAGTAAAACCCGTCTGAACGTCACATTCGGGGGTGAAGTAGCCATTACAGTTGCAATGGTATCACCTTGGCGACGCGCAATTCTATACAAAGCGGGATACTGTTCACTTAGGGGAGCATTGTCGAGCCAAGCATCTTCCCAGAACCGTATCTGTGCTCCATTCTTAATGGAGAAAGTCCCATGTCGAAAAAAGACATTTTTTGTCGCCATAAGACCAGCCCAGAAGTGTGAATCCCCAGGTTTCCAAACCACCTGAGATAATGTCTTCGAGCCGATGTACTTTCTCCGAAGTATAGTTTGCCAAATCCCATCCTCCGTAAGTAGCTTAAAAAGCCATTTACCCAGGAGAGCTGAATTCTTGACCTCCAGGTCATGAACTCCAAGCCCTCCTTGATCTTTGGGACTACAAACTATACTCCATTTAACCAGTCGATATTTCTTTTCTCGTTGTCCCCTTGCCAAAAGAATCTGGATCGATAATAATCGAGTTTATGCAGAATTCCTTTTGGTAGGATGAAGAATGATAGCATATACAGTACCATATTAGTTAGTACTGAATTAATGAGTACCAATCTTCCACCCAGGGACAACAATTTACCTTTCCAACTACTGAGGCGTTTTTGTAATCTTTCTTCCACTAATTTCCATTCCGCAATTGTCAGTCTCCGATAGTGAATCGGAATACCCAAATAGCGAATCGGAAATTGGCCTTGCCCACAACCAAATAACTCGTATACAGTAGCTACATCGTCTTGGGCATCACCGAAGCAGAACAATTCACTTTTATGGAAGTTAATTTTCAATCCTGATAATTGCTCAAAAGCTGCTAAAATTAATTTCAGATTTCGAGCTTTTTCAAGATCATGATCCATAAAAAGAATTGTGTCATCAGCGTATTGAAGGATAGATAAGCCACCATCAACCAGATGTGGAATCACACCTTCAATCTGACCATCAGACTTGGCTCTCTCTATGAGTACCGCCAACATATCCGCTACGATGTTAAATAACATCGGAAATAGCGGATCTCCTTGGCGTAACCCTTTTCGTGTTTGGAAGTAGTGTCCGGTGTCATCATTAACCCGGATTGCAACACTACCTCCATACACGAAATCATGAATTAGAGCTCGCCACTCGGGCGAAAAGCCTTTCATCCCGAGTGTCCGTTGAAGGAAAGACCATTTAACTTTATCATACGCCTTCTCAAAATCAAGCTTTAAAATAACCCCATTTAATTTCTTAGAATGCATCTCATGTACCGTCTCATGCAAAACCGCTACTCCATCAAGGATATTACGTCCTTGCATAAAGGCTGTCTCGCGATGGTAAAACAACATGATCCGCAACCGTATTAAGTCTAATGGTGGCCACTTTCGTGAAAATCTTGAAACTTACATTTAATAGGCAAATGGGTCTATATTGTTGGATCCTTTCTGCCTCATTAATTTTCGGTAACAAGATAACTTCACCAAAATTTAGACGAAATAATTCTAGTTGTCCAATGTGTAAATCACCGAACAAATCTAGAAGGTCCGATTTAATAGTATCCCGGAAGGTTTGATAAAACTCTGCCGGAAACCCATCTGGACCCGGTGCTTTGTTGCATTCCATTTGGAAAACTGCCTTCTTAACCTCTTCCTCGGTATAAGGTGCGGTTAGCAAGCCGTTTTCTTCCAAAGAAACTTGGGGTATATCATCCGTTAAGTCCTCGTTAAGAGAGAAAGTACTTTCCTCCGGAGGACCAAACAGACCCTTATAATAATTAGTAATGTAAGACTTGAGTTGCTCATGGCCTTCAATCAACCCTTCATCTTGAATAAGAGAGTGAATACGTTTTTTTCGGTGTCTCCCATTTGCTAAGCCATGGAAATACCGCGTATTCGAGTCTCCTTCCAAGATGAATTGAGCTTTGGATCGTTGATACCATTTGAGCTCCTCTTCGCGAAGAAGACCCGCCATCTGTTCATTGGATTGATTTTTAAGCTCAATCTCATGTGTAGACAGGGGTCTAATCTCCGCAATAGCCTCAAGCTCATCAATCACATTTGATAAGCGAGACTTTTCTTTTTAAGAATACCAGCCGTATGGGCAGCCCAACCAGAGAGATGTTTGCGCATAGAACGCATTTTATTATTCCATCTCAAAATGGGCGTACTCCCCCCGACTGGTCTATCCCAAACCCTTTTAACCATATCGTGAAATCCCTCTCGATATAACCAGCCAAGTTCAAATTTGAACGGCCGTTTACAAACGGGTGTGGGATTCCCGGTGGTTAAAAGGATGGGAGCGTGGTCAGACAGTTTTTCAATACGTTCTAGTGCGCGGACTGACACCAAAGGGTATTTATTTTCCCATTCGGTATCCATCAACACGCGATCTAGTTTCTCGTAGGTGGGCTCCGGCAAGCTGTTTGCCCAAGTAAACCGTCGACTAGCCATAAACACCTCTCTTAAATCAAGGCTATCAATGACAAACGTTGAACAAGAAAGGCCAATGACCATCAAAGCGGCCTTTACTTTTCTCATGAGGAAACCTCAACAAATTAAAATCACCTCCGATTAAAATCGGGTAAGGATTATCTTTTGTAAGGTTTACCAACTCACGTAAAAAGTCAGCCTTAAACACTTCCTGGGCGGCACCATACACAGCGACCAGACTCCACATGAAACCATCTGCTTTGTTCTGAATGTCGAGCTTAATGTGGTACTCTCCATCAGAACTAGCCAAAACGGTCATGGTGTCTATGCGGACGCCAAGTAAAATGCCCCCTGACCTACCACGGGGCGGGCGAGAAAACCACTGAAAGTTAATCCCGCCTGACAAACGGTCGAGAAAACTTTGAGAGAAATTTCGCCTACCCGTCTCTGATATAGCAAGAAAATCTAAATCATAATCTCTACAACCATCAGCAATGTGGGAATGCTTAGCCAAGTCACGAAGACCTCTGCTATTCCGGAACATGCCATTCATCGAGAAACTATTTTAGATTTAGAGTTCTTGCCATACCTACGAGATTTCTTTCCAGCCGATGATCGAGAACCACGTTCAGATGCTTGTAAATCAAAACTAAGCTCCGCGTGTTCTAAATCAACTTCTGAAATGTTGCCAATTATAGCCGAGAGAATTTGACCATCTAGGATGTCATCATCATCATCATCGTCTATAATTGCCGTTTCACGCCCAGTGGAGACATTCGGAACAACCGTTAAACGGTCAAGCTCCGTTTGTCTCAACACATTAGCCGAAACAGAAATCTCATCAGACCGAGAACCCAAGGAAACCCCTAGGCTACTCAAATTAGAAGAAATACCAGTATCTCGAAAAAGAAACAAAAGACTTAGACGGTTGTTTAATACCTGCCGTGTCGAGGTTCATCTCCGCCTTGCGTCGCATGGCTCTCGCATGACGTCCTCATCCGTCGCCCCGCCCCCATCCTCCGAAAGAGCAAACCTCCCACTCCTCCTCACCGTCGGCTGAACGACTGGAGGAGGGACCGTGGGTGAAGGCTGCTGCAAGGAGGCTGGCGAAGAAGTGGGCGAGCGCTGCGGAGAACCAGCTGGTGAAGTAGGAGCCGCCGATACAGGGGTAGCGGGTGAAGAAGCCCCCTGTATCTCTCCCGCCTTGGCCGGCGGCGTGGAGGTAGACGGCGGAGCAGACGGTGGCGACGAGGAAGCCGGCGGAGCCACAGACTCGGAAGACCTAACCGCCATAGTAGGCGTGGTCCTCGGAGTCCGCTGCTCAAGGTCCCGCATCTCCTCCACCACTGCGACACTCGGACGCGGCAAAGGCGGAGAAGAATCGGGCAGCACCTCCACCCGGCCCCCCTGCGTGGCGGCCTCCGAGACCGCATGCCCCGGCGAAGATAACATCGTGGCGCCCTGCTGCACCGGCAGCGCGGGCCCCCCAACAGGCTGCAGCGGCGGTCCCGTGGTCGGCTGCGGCTCGGCCCGGTGGGTCAGCGACGCCGACCGCTCCTCGGTCGACCCCGGCGCGCGAGGAGACCCCACGGTCAGCTGCGCATGCAGCGATGACGCAGCGGGCTGCTGCACCACCGACGTCGGCGGCACCACTGAAACCGTCTGAGGCGAAGTAGGAGACGGAGTCGATGGCTGCTCCACTCGCGGTGGAACGGAGACCGGACGAGTGCGACCCTGCATAAAGATCCGAACTCTGGAGGGTGAGGGCTCCCGTGGAGCCACAGGGGGAGAGGCGACCAGGTGTGGCGACTCGACTCTAGCACGAGCCACAATCTGCCGTCCTCTATCCGTCATCGGCGAGTGGTTGAAAGGAGTCAACGCCACCTGCGTAGACTGCACCGCCGATGTGCCAGAATGCGTCGGAGGATGTCCATCAACATCCATACCAGCAACCTCCGGCGCCGCATCAGCAGGGGCCTCATCCTGCCTGTCCTCCTCTGAGCCATGCGCACCATCATCATCCCCTCCCTCCTTCCAGAAAAAAGGTCGAAACCGAGGGTCCGGCTGGAACCCCACCGCCTCACGAGCGAAACGAAAACGATAACCACTAAGCCGTAAAAGTGCAACCACTTCCAGGGCAACCATTATTCTTCTCCGGAATCGAAGGGTCACGCATAGCCACAAGAACACGAATAATCCCCCGGCTCCGAAGAGAGAACAAGTCAACATCAAGAGTGGTGCCAATAAGAGAACCAACTGCCCGGATACCTAGGAAGTGTCGAACGCAGTCCGGAACTCCACCGACGTGCACCCAAACCGGCTCCATAATGAAAATAGGCTGAACATCCCGATGCACCCATGAAGAGACTAGAACCCGAGCATTAACCTTGGGTACACTCATCCGCATACCATCAATCCGGGACAAGTCATCGGGTGTAGGAATACCAATAAGAAAAGCATTAGCCCCATGGGGCACCGCCTCCCATCTCCACGCTGGGTTCCCCGGACACATACGGGCCATCGACTCGAACATCAGCCGCGAGACAGCCCCTTCCCCTGACACCTGTACTAAAGCTGTGGGCGCACCAGAAGAGACCAACTGTGGCTTGTACACTGAGTCTGGAATCTGAAGATCAAGTGTGGCATCATTACCGCAACCAACAAAGAAGCTCGTAGGTCTAGGCATCTTCAGAATAGGGCACCTAATAGTGGGATGTGCCCCTGAATCACAAATCAGACAATAATGGATAGCCTTACAATCTTTAGTTGCATGAGTATTAACAGCACATTTCCAACATCTTCCCGCCTTCTTCTGCTTTGCCACTGGTGCAACAGTATCAGGGACCATAGGCTGCACGGGGACCAAAGGAGCAACAGAATTCACCATCGGAGCTTGCTGGCCAACTGTGCCTGGCACCAACTGTCCAAGGGGCGGAACAACCTGCCCCATGGGTAGTGGTTGCTGCCCTTCAGGAGGCGCCGGCTGCCCCTGAGGCACAGCAGTCTTTTTCTTCCGCCTCTTTTTCACCTGTCCAGGTTGCGGCGCTGGCTGCTGGTGTACAGGTTGTTGCATGGGAGGCTGTACCATACCCTGCTGGTTAGGCACAGGATACTGAAACGGACCTTGGAACTGCTGGTACTGCTGAGGCGGCGTGAACTGCACCGGCGGCTGAGGCACCGGCGGGCGAAAAGGCGGGCGATAACCCGCGGAAGGTCCCATGTACGGAGCAGGCTGCCTCGGCGCAGGTGCGGGTTGCGGCATCGGCGCACCCATCGGCCATCCCTGGAAGCCAGGGGGTCCCATGTAGGGAGCCGGAGAGGCCACAGACGGCGCCCCCGTAGGAGCCGCCCCAGGTGTCGCGGTCGCGGGCGCGGACGCAGCCAAAGCGGCAGACGTCCCGGGAGGCACCGGAGGCCTCGCCCCGGCCATCCCCGCAGCCGAGGGGGAACCGGCGACGATCTGCGCGAACGACCGCCGCTGCTCCGAGCACGCGGGCGACGATGTCCAGGCGGCAGCCGCGGAGCTCGGGGACGAAGTCGACGATGACGAGGTGCACGAAGACGACGCAGACGAGACGGCAACTGCGCGGCACGGAGAAGCGCTGGGCAACGATCAAGTTATAAATGAAATAGGGAGTGATGAGATACTATCTTAGTATCTTGACGCACACCTAAACCTACCAGTGTCTACGCTCTGGTGGTTTAACTACCTGTGTTATCAAGTTAGCTCGAGTTTTACATGATAAAGATTGCCATACATGACACTAATATGCTAAACAAAATTTATCTTATGAGATATTACTTGTCGAATCTTAGTAGCTATATTCATACTAGAACTCATCTTCTACCTGGACCACGCTTGGACTGAAATGTATGTGTCCAACTTCATGATATCAGATGCAGCGGATGGAAGCGACACACGAAGGCGATGCAAAAGGCATGGCGGTTCAGTCCCAGACGTTCACCGCTTGGCTCGGCTTCGACTAGTTGATCTCCCTGGTAGGTAGCACGGCCACCAAGCCATGACGATTCTGTTCCCTGCCTCCACTGTGCGGTACCACTTTGTTTTGTGATGATCTCGATTGGTCATTTGGCCCATGAGCCATAGTGTTGATCTGTTGAGGTTTCTGTGTAGCTGGGATTTGATCACCTAGCTATTGGTGGTGTGCAATGTTTATTTAGTTGGTTTCAGGAAAATTTACTTAGCTTATGTAAGCCCAAGTATTTTATTTCTATTGATCCCTCTTTTAAAACTTTGGTAATTGAGGGAATGAATTTCAATGGTAGGTACATGAGGTATAGTTAGTTAAAGGGGTACTGGTTCACATATGTTTAGTCTTTGCTTGGCGCCTTAGTATTTTTAGCTGTAGGTTCAAAGCTGGGTTCATATTGTCTCCAAATTTGGAACTTGCTATATATGTATATTGGAAGGCTTTTATTTATCTTTACAAACTTGATCGGCTTTTCTAAAAGTACATCTAATCAAGTATAAGTGGATATTTGTAATGTACAATGGTATGAGTACTTTTTAATGTATTCTTGTACCATCCATATTTGCAGCTAGAGTGTGTATATGAGGAGGCTGTCCTGTAAAATTGGAATTGCCTTTAATGCCTTGATCCAACTTTTTAATTAAGGAGATGTAATTATCTTCAGTTCTAAACGATTTGACATATTCCTACAACGAAAACCACCTTTGTGTGGGCAAGTAAATACATACTCCCTCTGTCTCAAAATAACTGACTCCATTTTGTCTATATGTGAATGTATCTAAATGCATGTTAGGTGTAGATACGTCCGTATCTTGTAAGTTGACTCACTTGGATCTATTTGAGATAAAAGGAGGGGACGAAACAATCCATATTTTTGTTTAATGCTCAATTTACTGCCGCCCTCAAGTTCAGATTCAGTTGATTTATACTGTTCATATTCATGTAGCGTTTAACTAGTAGACCATGTACAATTGCTTCTTTACTTTTGACCAATTCGCGTGCCTGATGCAATCTCGTACTTTTGCAGATTGTAGTAAAATCTGGTTTCTTATTCCACTGGTGATTTGACATGCTGTTTATTTTGTGAATGTACTCTGATACTATGATATGCATTTCTCTTTTCATGTTTTAACAAGTCCAATTCACAAGAAAGCTCTAGGCTCCTTGTTTGAAATATTAATTTCCAAGAACTACCTTTGCTCTGTAGGTTTCGATCAGCACATGGCATCACGTTTTTATGTTTGCTTGCAGTAAACAAAGTTGTGTAACCTTATTATCTTGTAATTGCACGCAGGAGGAGATTTTGGTGGTGCCCTTAGTTCCCGCAAAGTTCCTATTGCCGGCTGCTGCGTCCTCCGTGAGGCCGCTTTGCTGCGGGACGGCACGACGTCTAGTCTCCATCCTTGCGGTCTCTGCCAACATCCTCGCCGGAAATAAGGCCACGCCCGTCGAGGCCACACAGCCGGTGAGACATCTCATCATTCGTCTTCAGCGCTTGTTACAGGACGCTCCACAGGTGTAGAAAGTAAGTTGGCGGCGCTAATTTACTAGTTCATGCTTGGATTCTGCTAGTTGTCGTTTGTAAAATCATGTCTGGCTTGGCCAGATTCGTCTGAGTAGAGGCTTACACAAAATTTGTGTGCAAGGTTGGATAGTAGTTCGGATGTGGATGCTTACCTGATGCAAGCGGCTAGATAGTTCTAGAAGAGAACTAAATACTACCTCCGTCCCAAGGAATAATTAAGGCGTACGCGTATTTCAAGATGAACTTTGACCATAAAAATTGAGCAACAAAATCTTGATTATATTATATGTAATTAGTATCACATTGGATTGGTATTGACAAACACTTTTCTAATGATGCTAATTTCGTACAAACAATCTTTATATATCTGAGTCAATTCTTGGTCAAACAAAGTTCAATAAAGAAAGTTGTGTAATCTTGTAATTGGAGGAGACATAAGTTCTAAACTACTGGTTATGTAAATAATCAGGTATAGCATTTGGCAAGCAAGTTCTCACACTTCTGTGGATTGTAAAATTGTTCGTTTTCTCATTCCATGGTGATTTGAGTGTTGTTCACTTTTCATATTTTAACAAGTGCCAGTCAAGAAAGCTCCTAGAATCTGGAAATAACTAGGTCTTACTTACAGTAAACAAAGTTGTGTAACCTACTAGAACATAGAATTGAAGCTCCTAGAATCTGGAAATAACTTATCCAAGAACTAATTTTGCTGTGTAGGATTTTATCTGCTCATGGTATCACGTTTTTATGCGGCATTAAGATTTTTTTGTAATATTGTAATCTTGTAACTGCAGTTGTAGAAGATGGTGTCGGTGTCCTTCACCACCGCCAAGTTCCTGGCGATAGCAGCTGTGTCATCCGCGAGCCCTATCTGCCGCACGCCGGCGCGCAACGTCTGGGCTCCCTAGCTCCTAGTGGTCACCGCCAGAAACAAGGTTGCGTCCTCTGATGTGTGCAGCCTGTGAGACTTCTCATCTCTTGTCTTCGGAGCATGTTGCAGGACAGCTACACAGGTGTAAGAAAAAGAACTGTCATGGCGTTGCTGTTTACTGCTCTCAATTGGATTCTGGGATCTGTCATTTGTAAATCTAGGACTGCATGACTTGGTTCAAAATTTGTTTGAGTGGAGGCTTGCACCAACTTGTATGCAATGTTAGTTAGTAGTTTGGATGTGAATGCTTACCATACGCTAACTAGTCCTCTGCTAATGATCAGGGGCGGAGACAGGGGGGGGCGAGCAGGGGCTAGACCCCCCCCCAATGGTTGGCCCCCCTCAACATTTTGCAGCAGGCTGTACATGGCATGCGCTAATAGCTAGAGAAGATTAGGTACTTAATTTTTTTTTTTGCGGGAAGATTAGGTACTTAATTAGGCTATACTTATCAGATATGTAGCGACTACAAGCCCAAGAGCCCATCTTCCTGGACCTGCCTTTGCGCGGCCTAACGTACGCAATCGATCGATCAATTTGATCTTAAAACAAATACGCTCAAAAGAAATAGATCGCAGCAAACCCTAAGGGCGTTCTTCCTGCCGCTGCCGCTGGCGCCGCTCCGCATCCAAGGGCGCTAGGAGACCTGACCTCGATACGGCCGCGGTGCGCCACTCCGGCGCTCCGTCCTCCCGTCTGCGGTAGAGTGTGTGCACCATCGTTGCATCAAAGCTATGCCTCTGCCGGCTCGCCGATCACCGTAAGCAGCTATTAGCTACTCCTTACTTAGTAATTTTCCTTTATGAATTACGATCCATCTGTCTTGATAATTAGAACACTTAATTTTAGACTAATTTGTTAACTAGATACTTTTCTATTGATTTTATTATGCCTCAAAGCGGAAGAGAAGGGCAGTTTCTCTTTTTACAAGCCAAATGCTTGAAGCTCCAAACGTTTCAAGCGCCTAAGATTATCAATTGTTTGCATAGATTATTTGTTTGCCTGATTGTGGTAGTCATAATGCTAAATTTAAGCCAAAAAATGGTTAAAAAACATAAATGTTGTAGCTTTTATTTTTATTGCCAAACATATTTTGTCATGCTTCGACATGGATGCTATATTGTAACGTGTAACCTTTTCGGTGATTGTCGTCTTCTCCGCCCCCCCTATGTCAAAATCCTGGCTCCGCCCCTGCTAATGATCATTCATGTGATAGTGTCTCTTGTTGTTGTTAAATTAGAGATCCAATGTTGCATTATATTAGAGGAGATAGAAGTACTCTAATATAATCAGGGTTAGCATTTGGCAATAAGGATTGACATAGTAATAAGGCTAAGAATATAGTCAGAGAAGTTTTTCAAGTCAATAATACTGATTAGTAAATATGGTCTGAAAACTGTGGTGGTTGTTCAAAGCGAGGTGTTAGTAGTTTATCTAGTTGTATTTTTCCGTTGTCTTGTCCTCTGTAGTTTATTGTAGGTATAGCTTGATATCCCGAGTGGAATGAATGATAACTACACATTGGTATGATTTTTTCAAATATATCCCACTGTCCCATTCTACCATTGGTCAACTTTGTGACCACAATTGCAAAACTGCTATGATGAATCATGAAATCAACACTGTATGTCAGACCTAGATATGCCACTGTATTGATGAGAAGATATTTCATATTCTGAGCTAATTTTTTTGGTTTCATTGCTCAGTTTCTACATGCATGTTTTTGTTCATAAACAAAGAGTTATGTTCCTTTGGTGCTAGTGGGAGAATTGTGTAGGTGTTGTCTTAGTTTGTTCAATTGGTATCTACATTTTTTAATTATTGTCTACATGATTAGTTTACTTTGATGAAGAGTGGAGTTCCCCTTTTGTAACAACTGTTTCTTTTTGATTTATCAGAAAATTAGCTAAGGTTATAAATACACAAAACTTTTTAATCTTTTTATGAGTTTCTATGTTATCTAGATGGAATACATCTTTTGTTATTCAGGCATGATTAAATATGTGAGGGTCAAATGATGATGAATAAACTGCACCAATATGATGGAGCAATGCTCCTGTGATTCTTAGTATTTAAGTCCCTGATAATACCTCCACACATTTTCTGGTTGTCCATTTTATTAATTGAAAGTAACTCCACACATTTTTTGGTTGTCCATTTTATTAATTGAAAGTAACTCCACACATTTTCTGGGTGTCCATTTTATGTTCATGTAACTCCTACATTGTTAGCATTTAAGGCACATGTGGGCAGCGGCAGGTTCAGCACCAATGACTTTCTCCACTTGGACGACACCGGGGACAAGAGCGGGCTATGGCGACTCGTAGTAAGGTGTGTCCTGCTGCCTTTTTTTCATAACTTTGTGCTTTTTCGGTGCTGCCCGTGCAACCCAATATTCTGGCTTGATTCCCGTTGTTTTCTAGTTCCTTCTATACTCTTTTCCAGGTCCACTGGCATGTATCTAAAGTTCTGCTCATTTCTGCAGCATTAGGCCCTGGAGCACCACCTCTGCCTGACCTGCTTGCGCCGGCAGCAACTCGTGGTGACACTGGCTGCCATGACGGAAGCGGCAAGGCGCCCAAGCAACCACAACTGACGAGGCACTGGAGATGAATTAACTCCTCAATGTGTTCAATATGCCTGTGTCGACCTCACACGTCATGATAAGCTACCAATCTGTGGTCCTCTCCGCATCCATACCTAAAAAGGCAAGATTTTATTTCTTGCTCATTCTTGTGGAGAGAAGGAGAAGAGCCTCAATTCTATGTGCTCACGCGAAATTTTTGTATTTCCATGAGAATTTTTATTAATGATCTACCCAATGAGATTAATCAATTGGTGATGTGCCCCAGTGCCCTGGTTTGTGTGAGACGGTGCCGCTGCTGGTGGATGAGGCGCTGGAGAACGTTCATCATGACATGTATGCCTTCAGGGATGATCAGATGTGTAAACCTTGCATTTGCACTTGCTTTGGTCCATGAAAGAGTTGTTGTGTACATGGCTAATTGGTTGCACTCGCTTAGACTGTTCTTCCTTAGTTTGCTGAGGTTGCATGATGAATACATGATCTTTGTAATTTTCTGTCATTGGCAGCATTACTCCAGTTTGTCTGACTTCATTACATGCTAATCTGGTGTTGTTCATGTTGGTTCCACTTGCATATGTAACTATGTAATTGTGCTTACTATATAGAATAGTAAATATGATTTATTATTACTGCCTAAAATTCTGATTCTTCCTTGTGTCTGGTCACACTTCTTACCAAGATTTTTTCACTTGTTACCCGTGAACATTAGCACATTAAGCTTTCTAGCATGCAGTGTTTTATTAGTTCATATGCCATAATTTTCTCTTCAACAGGAGCGCTATGCACGCATGCATTTGAGGAATGTCAACTGCCATAGTAAGAAGTAAGTTCTCACAACAATCAGGTGAGCAGTTAGGTACTGAGAACTAGAACTAGCTTTACTTATATAAATTGAGGTTCAGGTCTAGGAGCTAGCTAAGCTAGCATTTCGTGCTCCATTTGATTTTTTCTTCACCTAGGCATAATCTCTAGCTAGCTATTTATCGACATAGATTAATTGAACCAGCAACCTGTTGTTGCTGCATGTACATTAAATGTGGCTAGTCAAGAAGCCTCGCAACCGACTTCCTTGGAGCTAATCTAGTGGGATTCCTTGATTTAGTTGTTGACTTAATCAATGTCAATCTCAAACAGGATTATTATTTAATTTGGGCTAAACCTGAAGATTGAGTTCTTATTTAATATAAGCGGGTTTTTGTATTGCCATGTTTTGGATGTTTGCAGTTGTCGAAGATGATTTGGACTACTAGATCAATGTGGCTATTCTCTCTTATAATTCAACACAATTAATGATGCCTTATAAAGATTAATCATGTTACTGATGAATTAATGCTTACGAAAAGATGAATTTCTATTCCAAAATTGTTTGGCTGAATTTGAAATTTATCCAGGGTTTGGAGCATGTATGTATACCGAAGGAAGTTGTGGTTCAGGGTTGCAACGCTGAGGCACCGTTTTGCAGGTAGGTACTTGAGGGCATGAGCTAGACTTGTATCGATTTCCTCAACTTGGTAGCTAATCTAAGCTAGCATTTGGTGTATGTCTCCCTGGTTCTTTTTTTGAACCCATTCATTGTCTACGTTGCTTAGTTTTATGCTAGCATGTTCTTTAATTGGGAACGTAGCTCTACCTCCTCATTGTGGATGGGTTTGAGTTATCTTGTATGAAATTGTTTTCATCAATCGAGTGCACTAATACGATAGTAGTATTTTTTTTGTTGTTGACTGTTCTACCGCTGCCTATTACTATTTTACTAGACCAGACTATGGACTTAGTGGTGTGGATTAAGATGACAAGATTGCGATCGTTTGAGACTCTTTAGATTTGAAAGTTTGAAGTTGGTGTTATTGGTACTTTTCTCTCTGTTTGCAATTCATCCATGAGCTTTGGGATCTTTTCAAACCATAATGCCTAGGTTCCAGTTGGTTGGCATTCTCTGACATTCTATTTGCTCCCTTCGAATATATTTTGTTTAGTGCACAAGTGCAGAACTGTACATGATGTCTTGCTTGGAGTAGATTTATGTATCATGTTTGTATGCTTCTGTCCGAAACATATGGAGATTGATTGAAAATAATGTGTGATAAACAATTTGTTTATTGAAATGCTTTCAAACTGAGGAAACCAAACAAGTAGTACTCGCATATATACATTTGGTCTTGAATGTTCATATAATGAGCTCCCCATTGCTGGTTCTTAAGATTCTAATTATATGTAAATCTTGTTGTTACGTTTCATATTAGACCAACATTACATTACCCAGAGCATGTAAAGTTAATTATGTTTACTTGTAAAGAACAAACTAACATGCGTACCAAGCAGTCAGGAGAAGCACTAGAGCAATGGCGTCAGTCATGCGCCAGCTGCTGCCACCTTGTCCGTTGGGGTGTGCAACTAGCTTCTGTTGCCTCCGCCGACGGAAAGAGAATATCGAGGAAGTGAAGTGCAGCCGCAAGCCGCATTGTTGTCAGAGGTGACCTCGATAGCAGGCGTAGTAGCGAGAACCTTTGGTCTTGGCCTTGAGTTGTCCGGTCCAATCGGGTAACGTTTTTTCTTGTCATTTGTTGGTTATATTGTGTAGGTATTAAATTTTTTGTAGCCATGCATCATCACACTCTGCTAGAATTTTTCTGGTGGCCACTGTCATTAAAATATTCAGAGTGGTAGCTAGATGTTGTGTTTTGTATCATGTTGCTTCAGGTTCAGGTGGGATGAGCATTTGTTTCATGCTTGCCGTTGGTGGTACCGGCTCTAGCCTATTGGCATACATGCTAATCTGGTTGTTCATGGTGGTTCCACTTTCATAACTAACTATGTAACTATGCTTAATATATTAACTAGTAAATATGATTTCTTATTCCTCTCCAATTCTGATTTCTTCATTGTGTCTTGTCACAGTTCTTACCAAGAATTATGCAGGCATGCATTTGAGGAATGTCAACTAGTGTAATAAGAAGTGTGCCCACAACAATCAGGTGAACAGTTAGGTACTAGGAACTAGCTATACAAATATATAAATTGAGGTTCTAGCTAAGCAAGCATTCATTTCCTGCTCCATTTGATTTTTTCTTCACCTAGGCACTCTACCTATCTATCTATGTGCATAGATTGATTGAACCAACAACCTATTGCTGCTGCATGTACCTTAAATGTGGCTACATTTTTACTTGTCCACTTATTTTGAAATCGTCAAAAATCCTCACATCCTATTTCCTTTGAGCTAATCTAATGGCCTTCCTTGATTTAGTAGTTGAGTTAACCAATGTCAATCTCAATCGAGCTTATTATTTAATTTGGGCTAAACCTGGAGATTCAATTCTTATTTAATATAATAGGATTTTTGTATTTGCTATCTTTCTGCTAGTTGTTCTTGCTGGAGATGTGGCTATTCTCTCTTATGATTCAACACTATGTGGCTATTATGTCTTATGATTCAACACAATTAATGCTGCCTTATAAAGATGTTACTGCTGAATTGATGCTTACCTGCTGAATTGATGCTTACCGAAAGATCAATTTCAATTCCCATTGGCTGACTTGGAAATTTATCCATAGCCTGGAGCATGTATGTTACCGAAGGAAGTTGTGGTCCAGGGTTGCAGCGATGAGGCACTGTTTTGCAGGTAGGTACTTGATGGTATGAGCTAGGCTTATATTGATGTCCTGGACCTGGGAGCTAATCTAAGCTAGCATTTGGTGTTCAATTTTAATCTGTCTCCTTGGTTTCTTTGGGACCCATTCAGTTTCTATGTTGCTTAGTTTTGTGCTAGTCCGGTCTTAAATCAAGAACTGGTCAAAGTTCTGCCATGCCACTTTGGATGGGATTTGAGTCATCTTGTATGAAACTATTTTCATCAATCAAGTGCGCTGCTACGATAGCTAATGAATGTTCTACAGTTGGCTATTACTATTTTACTAGACCAGATTATGGACTTAGTGATCTGGTTTAAGATGACAAGTTTGGGATCATTCAAAGCTTTGAATGTTTGAAGTTGGTGTGTTTAGTACCTTTCTATTTATTTGCAATACATCCATAAGCTTTGGGATATTGTCAAACCATAATGCCTAGGTTCCAGTTGGTTGGCATTCTTTGAGATTCTTTTTGCTCCCTTCTTTGAATATTTTTTAGTGCACTGGTTTAGAACTGTACATGATGTCTTGCTTGGAGGAGATTTATGTATCATGTTTGTATGCTCTGGTGCAAGACATATGGAGATTGATTTAAAACAATGTGTGGTAAACAATTTGTTTCATTAAATGCTCCGAAATATGTCTAATTTGTACTTAGGGGTATTGTATATACATCTGAGTTGTCTAAATGTTCATATAATTAGCTCCCCATTGCTGATTCTTTAGATTCCAATTTTCTGTAAATCTTGTTGTGATATTTCATATTAGACCAACATTACATAATCTAGAGCATGTCAAGTTACCTATGTTTACTTGTAACGAACAAACTCACATGTGTGCAAAACACTCAGGAGAAGGAGGATAACAATGGCGTCAGTCATGCACCAGCCGCTGCCGCGTTGTCCATTGGGGCATGCAACTAGCTCGCTGATGCCTCTGGCGCGGGAAGAGAATGTCGGGGAAGTTAATTGCAGCTGCAAACCGTAGTGTGGTAGCAGCGAGAACCTTTGGTCTTGGCCTTGAGCTGTCCAGTCCAATCCGGTAACATTTTTCCTTCTCATTTGTTGGTTATGTTGTGTATTTCTTAAATTATCTATAGCCATGTATCATTACACTCTGGTAGAATTTTTCCGGTGGGCACTGTCCTGAAAATATTCAGAATGGTAGCTAGCTGTTGTGTTTTGTATCACATTGGTTCAGGTTCAGGTCGGCATGACCGCAATGACCATTTTGTTACATGCTTGCTGTTGGTGGCACACATGCTTGTTATAATCGTATTTCAGGAGGTCTGATTTGATATATAAGCCTAGTTGTACTTGTTGGAATTTTTGAAATCTGAGTCACAGGAGTGGACATGTGCTTGGTATTTGATTACCTGAGATCACACAATTGGATAGGTGCTTGATCTTTCATTACCTGAGATATGGTGACGCTTCTATGATTTGGGCAAAGTAGGATATGTCATGAAATGTGTGTTGCACAAGTGTAGTAGTAGCAGTCGCACTTGACTTGATGTGCATGTAAAGTTTATCATGTCTGTCGTTTTTTCCTGATGGTAGCTAGCCGATGTGCATATGCTATAGCTGGTGCTGGCCCTGGCTGCTGGTTCTGGCTGGATCCGAAACCTGTAATGGTGCCAGAACTGGCACTTGCATTGGTTTCACCATCGATCTTTTTTTTTTTTGCAATCTGTACCTGAAAGAATCATCTTACATTCCTAGTCGCTTGAGCTTGATTCATGGACTGAGCTTCTTCTTCGACCAACGGTAGCTGGATGCAGAGCTGGAGCGTCTTCAAGGGCTTATCTAACAGGTAATGTACCATCATAAACACTGTTTTCCTGTCTTGCCTTTTTTTCTCAAGGGATAACGAAAATGTGTGCTCATGGATGCTAATAATTCTACGGAACACACTTCCTCCTGTAGCTTTACATCCCAACTCCCAAGTAGTTTCTAATTGTGTCCCTCGTTTAAACAGCTGATGCTTATCTTGTTGGTTTGTGATTTTCAGGTATAGAAGAAAATGCCAAGACGACCTGAAGCAACTAGTTTATGTCCGTGTGATTTTTCTGGTCGCTTTGGAGTCTGACCCTGCCTGGAAAGCTGGCTTGGCCTTGGCGTGGTGCCACTGCTGGTGATGTGCTGCCTGTTGCATGTGTGTGATACTACTGTTTCGGTCCTTGTAGTGTCGTCTTTGTAATGCTCCAGACTAGGGAGTTTTGTAATGCTCCAGACCAGGGAGTTATAGTTATTGTGTAGCTAGATGTAACCCGTGGTACGTTTGCATTCTTTGGTACTTGACTAGTGTTTTTGTCTGGCCAGAATTTGCAAATCATGTGGGTTATTTGAAAAGATATGATTTGTGTTGCGTACACAGTAATGTTTGTTGCATGTTGTGAATGTTAAAAAAAGAGGAGAGGTTATGCCAATATTTTGAGCACCGTTGCTATCTATTTTCTGTTAATAATATGTCATCTATAATCAAGCTGAGCTTGCTGCTAGGCAGATGAAATCGATTCAGTTATGTGATGGCCGGACTCTGATTAGCTGATGTGCATGTAATAGAGCATGGCTGTCTCGCCGGCAGTGCAAGGAGTCACGAAGATGTAGGTGGAGCAGAGTGATTGTGGTGATTCTAAAATCTACCGAGACTGCATTTGTTTAGGCCATCTAGAAGCAAGAATTAACCATATATCAAGGCGAGTGGTCGATGAGCAACAAGCTAGTAGCATGGTAGTAAGTAGGAGCAGATCAATTCCTAATTACCCAGTTGGCTTACTTGCAATTTTGTTTTACCTAGTTGGCTGATTTGATTTAGCAAGAAAATTAAAGGCAGCAAGAAAAGTTGCGACGTGCCTAGTGCATGAATTGAGTTCAACATGAATTACGCTACGTGCCTAGTGAGTTGCAGGTTGTGCTTCTCGTTGATCCGGTGGAATTATGGAGAAGCACGGTCCATATTAACTAGGTCCAGTGAACTGACCAGCCCGCCCACCCCCCTCGTAATTACAGGTCATTTAATCACCACAGATCGGAGACATGCAACTTGATTGATTTGGTTCCGCAAGAATCGTGCATATGTTGTCCACGTCACCGATCCGTGGGAAGACAAATCCCAGCAGCTCATCATCCCTCGCTCCCCACAATCAATGGGAAGGTGAATCAAGAGTTAAGCGAAATTAGCAGCGAGTACCCCTCGTCTTCTCCTCCTTCCCGCTCGTGCCTTCCTCCTCGAAATTTCAAACCTCTCCAGTTCGGCTCTATAAGTAGAATCCCCTCGCCACACACCGCGTGTGGGTTGCGCGTGTGACTATGACTTTTACTCGTCGAGGAGAGGTGAGGTGAGGTGAGCGCCATGTCTGGCGGGCGGACGACCCGACGACATCGAGGAGGAGCTGTGATGGCAACCGAGATCTTCCAGCACGCAGGTAATCCATCCATCCCGATCTATTTATCATGGGTTTCCTTTGTTCCATGTCAAATTAGTCGTTCGATCTTGGGTATTCCTTTGTTCCCAGCAGCAGCAAGCACAGCCGCGCTTCGATTTCGTGGAGAATCGAAGGTCACGAGGCACCACTGCAACAGCTTGTGTTTGATTCCTCTCACAGTTTCTGATTCTGTTTTCTTAGGTCCTAAGTTGTATATCAGTCCCTCACAAAAAAAAAGTTGTATATCAGTCACTGCCTTTTCTTTTCTTTTCTTTTTTCCAAACGGCCTGTACTATGGTTTGGGCGTCTTCATTTTCAGTCAATAGGCAGAGCATGAATTGGAGCAATACGAGGAAAACGGGAACTCTATGATCTACTACTTGTTTCTACAATCAGTCCTACCAGTACTGGGCTATGTAGTTGCATATTTCTACTCTAGGTGAAGAAAGGAATCACATTAATTAGCTTTAGTCAAAAAGTTGCAATAAATTCGCACAAGCCATTGCCAATTGCTAATTCAATTGTGCCAATACGTAATATATGCGCAAAACCCCAGACAGTGAACCCTAACCTTGGAGAAGGGACAATCACCTAATCCTTTCAAATAGTCCTTTCTGTGTCAGTTCAACTGTAACATTCCTTATGTGGTTAATCTTCATTATATCTCCATTGCATTCATATGAATCTCTCTGTCGCCGGAGTTTCTCTATCAGCTCTTCTGATGTGTCCTCCAAAAGTAATTTTTCAAGGGCCCTAAGATGTTCGATACCATCAGGAAGAAACTTCAGCTCGGGACAGTACATGAACAATAGCATGACAATGTTTTGCATTGCGCCCTTCTCAATTCCAACCTGGTTGAGCTTTGTCGCGCCCCATATGTGTAGAAACCGAAGTTTTGGAAATGATCCTGCGTAAAAATCTAACCTCTTACCTTCAAAAGCCTTCATTAGACAGCCGAATATATTGGTTCTTCTATATTGTCGGGTATATCATGAGCCATCATCTTTTGATGGCCTTCAAGTTGTCTCGTATCTTCAACGACTTAACTGCCATGGAAGGCTTTTTAGAAAATATATTGCTTTGTCGCCCTGGTTGGGCCTCTAGCGCACTGTTGTTGTGCTTTAGGGCAGGTACAACGGTGATATCTTAGCAGTGACATATATGATAAATGTTGAGGTGGAAGAAAGAGAATATTAAAAAAAAGGTTTGCCTTCTCTAAGAGATGATCTCTTAGCACAATCTCTCTCACAACAGATTTAGGATATCTGATTACTAAAGATAAGGCTAAAATATAACACATTGTAGATCATGTTTTGTTGTTATATCTAAATTATGTGGCGACGTTAAGATATGTCAACACCCGGATTTTTAAGTCCAGATGCCTATTATGCCATTCATCGCAATCCCAGGAATATTGTTTTTGCGAGACATAATAGATTAATATCACAACACATCATTTATTACAACGCATAATTGTCTTACAACACGGGATCACATGATCCAGTCTTATTACAATACTAGTTGATCTATTGATCAACTACAAAACACATAGCGGAAGCGAAGTAGCGTAGTAGTAGTCCATCTATTCCACAGGCAACTGTTGACGTCAGGAGTGGTCCTAGTTGTCGTAGACGTCCTCGCTGTCCTTCTTCCGGGTTCCGGTACTCCTCTTCATAGTCCGGCCATTTGAATAGCCGGGGACAAAGCCATGAGTACTTTAAAGTACTCGCAAACTAATACTAAGGTAAGTACTATCAACTATAGTAAGGGGTTCTAAGCTCTAGTTTCATTTGCATAAAGCCAGTTTTGTTTCATAAACACTTTAATGATCAAAAACCTTCATTTGCTCAACTAACTCAAGTGGGAACATTAGTGTCATTCCCACAACTCAGTTGTGATTCAAAGTCAAAGTCACCTTTCAATTCAAAATCACAAGTCACCCTTCACATGTCACTTTTTGAAAAAAAAGTCTGATGACGGAACAGTATGGCCTTTCCAACCGTCCATAACCGTGGACGCGGCTATTCGAATAGATCTACACTCTGCAGAGGTCGTACACTTGTGCCACAACATTTGCAATAATCCGTCAGGGTTAACTGGCCCTGATTTACCACACTCCGTGTGTGGACTACCAACCATAACCTTTCACTTACATATCCTAGTATAGGCATCTCTCCCCATGAGCTTGGCCTCCCGGTGAAAACCAACTGTTAACCCGGGAACTGCACAGGGCTTGGGCCGGACATTCACCTCATTTCACGTCATTTCAATATCACTTCACTTTTGTAGAGGCAGCCTCCAGCATAACCCCGATGACGCTTGTTTAGAGGGAACCCATACTAAGATATATAAACTTCTAGTTAAGCCCTACCCATATCAGGTATTGTGGGGGTACTGGCAAAATTGGAATGGTATCGCATCCGAACCCAACCATCAGTTTTGGTAAAATTCACCAAGTCATTCACCAAGTCATATTCACCTTCAAAATCTTTCAATAGAATGACTCATCATTCCAAGGTTTTCAAAGTCACTTCCAAATCACAAGTTCCCAACTAGAGTAGTCACTTTTAAAATTGAGCACTAGCCACTAGTTATGAGAGGTGCTAAGTATCTTGGAGCTTGCTAGGCTAAGTTTGATACTCTTGTAGTATTCTATCTCTAGACCAAAGTTAACTATAAAAGCAAGTTATAAATAACCAAAACCAAAAGCTTATAAGAGTAAAACTGGGAATTAGGCTCATAAGCATAAAGTAAAAAGTGGTGGTGCCTTGCTCTTGTAGAGCTTTGCACTTTGCCAGGGTAATATCTTGCAAGAAGATTAGCTTGCAAGGGTGTTAGCTTGCATTGGTAAAAGCATGCAAGAAATACTAGCTTGCCTTGGTTGTTGAGGTGATCAAAGTGGTCTTCTTCTCCTTGGAAGTAGATCTCCTCCTCCTCTTGATACTCCTCGGTACTAGCGTCTAAAATACGAATACGAGGATACAATCACCAAACAATTTTTTTGGCTATTCCAAACATCACATATATTCACACAAACTATTCTATTCACACAATTAATACAATTTGGTGCATTGGTGGTAGTGCTTTGAGGAAGAATAATTTCCTCTCATTTTATATGTAAATGATAGTTTCCATATAGTTCTTGAGGAATAATTTCCTCTCATTGAATCTTCTTTAAGATTTAATTTCTCAAATCATCACACATGAATTTATGTTGACCTAAGTCAACCATTCATCATCATCATTTGAGAAAATGAGTTAAATGAGGTAGGGATACCTCATACCATTTAATAATGCCTATTAAGATTTAAATCTCCAAGTATTTAATGTGGGAGTATTGGACCAGGGGTTCAAACTTCATATGAAAATACTTGGGACAAGATTTAAATGAAGTGAAACACTTCATATAATCTACACAAGTAAACTAGCATCACTTAGTACTATTAAGTGGTTAAAGGTGTTGTTTTCTTATTTAGGAAAAATAATTTCCTCTCATACTAAATAAAGTGTTACTTTTAATTACTTAGAGAAATAATTTCCTCTCATTATCTTATTAAGATTTAAATTCTCTCATGAACAATATATGACCTAGGTTGACCAAAGTCAACCTCTTCATACTTATCATTGGAGAAAAGATTTAAATGAGGTGAACACCTCATACCTTTTAATCCTAACCAGGTAAAGAGTTAATATCATCAACAATTCATGTGAGACCTAAATGACCAGAGTCTCTACCTCACTTTGAATTATTCATGACAAGATTTAAATGAGAGAAACACTCCCATAAGATTTAATTATTTGTTGGAACAATTTAAAATGCTACTAAGGCAAACATTTAGTATAAGTGAACAAATATGAGGCCAAGCAACCAGGGTTATCACACTACTTCATACAACTTGAGAGGATGATTTACATGAGGTGCTACACCTCATACTATTTAAATACTATTTTTGAAAAAGTTTAAATGAGCTAGAAATGGCCAGATAGCCATTATGTGAGTTTAGCTCATGATCATATGAAACAACTATAGTATTTTATTATATAATACATTAGACAACATCAAATGTGATTTTTGAGAGGTGGAACCACCTCAAAATAGTTTATGGTTGATTTTTAAGAATTGTTTGAAGTTGGAAAAGTTACTGCTTTGTTATTTTTACTATTCAAATTTTACAACAAATTTTGAAATGAATCCAGTGGGGTTGGATGGGGTATTTCATTAGCTTTCTAAAGATATAAAATTCGTTGAATTTGGCTCAGTAGATTTAGATCTATTAAATTTTGAATCTAGCATCAGATTGTAAAATAATTGAAAAAGATTTAGACCAGTTTGAATTCAAACGGGGGCGGGAAAGTAAACGGGCTGCGCAGGGGAAAAAGAAAGTGGGCCGGCCCAGTAGCGCGTCCACGCAACGGGCCGCCTGACATGGTGGGGGCCACACGTCAGCGGGGTGACTCACCGAAGCGGTACGCGGGGATGAGGAGCGTTGGATCAGACGCGGATCTGACGGTGGAGGGGCGTCGTCGTCGTCGGCGAGAACTGGCTGCTTGCACGGCGCAGGTAGGGGGTCGGCGGCTCACCGGCGGCGCGGAGAGGGTCGGCGAGGCGCGGAGATGACGTTGTCGAGGAAGGGGAGGCAGCCTGTAGCAGTTTCGTCTCCAGGGGTGGCCTGGATCGACGGCGCCCTTCTCAGCACCGCCGCGGCTCCGGTGATCAAATTGACTGGCTAAGGTGGTGAATCGAGCAAGAGGTGAGGTCGAGGAGCTTGAGGAGAGGAAGGAGAGCAAGATTGGTGTGGAGGGTGAAGCACGAGGAGGTCTCCTTTTATAGCGTCTGGAGGTGGCCGAGGTGCTGCGACGGTGGTGGTCATGGTGATGGTGCTACAGCGGTTCTGGGGCTCTGGCGATGACGCTCCTGGCTCGGCGACGTCACGGCGGCGACGTGGGGCTTGAAGGCGATGAAAAAGAGGCAGAAACGAGGACGAGCGCGTGCGGTCTCTGTCGCGGGTACCGGCGCACGTCGTCGACGGTGGTGTCACGTACAGGGTTCCCGCGGCGAGATGGCGTTGTCTGGGAGGTTGCAGGGTCCACGGCGAGCAAGTGGGTGAAAGGAGGGATCGAGGGGGAGTGTGAGGCGACGGGGCGAGGTGAGGCTCTGGCGCGCTCCGGGGCGTCACCATGCGCGTCCTGTCGCGCATGGGCGTCTCTGGGCGCGTCTGGGCACGCGGCTGCTGGTCAATGCCGACGTCGTCTTGGTCAAGGGCATGCATGGTCAGCTTCAGGAGGGTCAGGGGAGTCAGTTGACATGGTGAGGGGAGATGGATGTGAGAGGAGAGGAGGTGAGCATGTGGGTGTCAATGGTGGCCGGCATGGGTTGGGTTTTGGTCATGGTGACCAAGAGAGAGGGGTGCAGTGGCTTGTACTGGTGATGGGAGGTGTGAGGGAGCTCCAGGGCCTCAGAGATGGTCAGGGTTGGACCTGGTCCAAGGTAAAATTGAGGTATGGGCACCAAGTTTACTCCTGCCGCCGGGTGTTTGATTAAATGCCCGTAAGAGAAAAGTTTTCAAAATTTTGAAAATCCTTTGGTGGATCTTATTCATATATTCATAGAGATGGAAAGGTGGTGGTGGGGTTCAATTTGGAAAAGAATTGCAAAATGGCAAAAGTGAGATGATCTTCTCTTTAATCCAAAGTCTCCACTTGGCAACACTATACTCGGTCAACCTGGTCAACTTCAGCAGGGATGGTCAACATGGAAGTTGTTGACCTTGACATGGTCTTGGATGACATGGTCATAGTTGACTAAGTTTGGTTGAGGAATCAGAAGATAAAAGGGTGCAAAGTGGTGAAGATAAAATAAAAGTGACATATGACCATTATCATATGTGAATTGAAATTGAGATTTCCTTTGATTGGATTCTTGTTTCTTTGATGCAATTTTGTTTGTTTATCAAAATTAGGTATTCTACAAGCAAGAGATCAAGCCATGGTGGCCTTGGTTGAGGATTTGCAAATTTGGCTAAGTGTATGTGAGTGAATTTTGGGGATTATCTCACTATTTGATTTTTCTCCAATTGAGTTGACTTTGGTTGACTCTAATGTGATTCTTATTAGTTTAGAAACATTTTCAAACCATTGAATCCATTCCACAAGGTATTGATCAAGGATTTGCAAAATTGGCCATAACACCTAAGAGGTGAGGTTCAAATTTCATTATTTTTGTAAATTGTTCCCCTTGCTTCACTTGGGCATGGGTTAGGGTCAATTTAGGGTTATAATAGGTTGAGAGATGGTTTCCCATCATTTGATCAAGGTAGAAGTGCATAGGTCAAGATTTGGGGCAAAATGGCTATGTGTCACATATGCCTCTATGCATATGTGGCATTTGATTTTTGATTTGAGTGTTCTTGGCCCATTTGATATTGTTGAGTGTTGAAATGGTATATGGAAGTGATCCATCCATTCACCACAAGTCCTAGGGTCAAGAATCTTAAATTCACAAATTTGCATTTTTCTCTCATATGCCTCTATGGCATTTTTAGTTTCTTTTTATTTTCTTGGGAAAACACTTGGATTTGGTTTAGTAGGTACTAGGTAAGGTGTATGAAGATTTTCCAAACCTCTAAGCAAAGTATAAGGCTTAGGGTAAAGTTTTATAATTATAGCCATAGGCACATATGCCTCTTTCTTATTTAACTAGTAGGGGTGAAAAGAGGGGTGAGGTTTAGGGTTTTGTGGGGTTCACAATGGTTCACCACCATTTAGCATAATTAATAAAGGTAGGGTTCAAGATTTACCTATTAGGGCTAGATGCCCACATATGCCTTTTATTTTATTTTGGGTTTCTCAAAATAGATCCAGTATGATTTCTGGAGAAGATTAGGGTTTAAGGTTTTTCTTATTTGATTTCTTTCTCTTGTATTTTATTTGATTGGTGATCTTCACTTGATCACTTTGGGGTTTTAGGGTTTAGCACATAAGCATAATAACACTCATCATGGCAAACACAAGATTTGAACAAGATCTACTTGTATCAATCTCATTTTAATAAAAGTTTTTGTTGGTCCAAAAATTTGGACTAGGGAAATTCATTTTGTTTGTTTTGAAAATTTTGGGTTGTTACAAACCCTTCCCCCTTAAACAAATCTCGTCCCGAGATTTTAAGAAAAGTTAGGTTCCTAAGAGAGATTGAGCATTTTATTAACAGGAAGACATACTTGGCATGGTCTGGGGTGCTTCCTGAGCTTCAGTGGCGGTCATGTGGTAGAGACGGCCGTTGTTGTTGTTCTGATTCTTTCTTCCGGCAAAGCGGCGCTGTTGCTGAGCAGGTGCTGCGGTATTGGCGGCAATCCTGGCAAGCTTCTTGGGGCACTCTTTGGAGAAATGACCCACAACTCCACATTCATAGCAGTTGACGTTGGACTTGTCTTTGGGGTTGACGGGGGTAGCATTGCTTCCAGTCCTCGGGGCGGTATTGGGGTTGTTGTTGTTTCTATTGTTGTTGTTGTTGTTGGGGCGGTTGTTGTTGTTGTTGTTGTTGTTCCCTCCGGGCTTCGGGGGTCCTCCGTTGTTGTTGGCGTAGTTGGGGCGATAATTCTGGGCAGGGGGATTGTTGAATCTTGGGGTGAATCCTCCAGAGGAGTTATTACGATACTTCTGATTATGGTGGGGTCCATTCTGGTTCATCATTCTTCTCTTGCGGTTCTCGTTGGCCTGATGCAGCTTTCCTTCCATCTGTATGGCTGAGTCCACGAGGGCTTCCAAATCAGCGAACGGAATGTTCACCAATACAGTCTGCATCTCGTCGTGTAGTTCGTTCAAAAATCTTTCCTTTCTCTTCTCGTTGGTGTCGGTCTCATCCGGGGCGTACCTCGATAGAGTGAGAAACCTGTCGCGGTATTCCACCACGGACATCCTTCCTTGTTTGAGTTCACGGAACTCATCTCTCATCTTCTTAATCAGTCCTTGGGGCACATGGTATTTGCTAAACTTAGTCTTGAAGTCTTCCCATGTCATCATATGTCCTGCATTCAGGGCACGGGTGCTGGTCCACCAAGCTCTGGCTGGTCCTGTTAAGTAGTGCGTGGCAAACAGCACTTTCTCTGCGGCTTCAACTCCCGCAACTTCGAGGTTGTTCTCCATGGTCTGGAGCCAGTCATCAGCATCAAGGGGCTCTTCAGTCTTGTTGAACATTGGAGGGTTGGTGTGCTGAAAGTTCTTCAGCTTCGATCCAGGGTGATCGTGGTTTCCATGGCCTTGGTTGTTCTGAGCTATCTGTTGCAGTGCGGTAATGTTGGCTTGGCGTTCAGCTCTCTCGACTTCTCGGTCTGCTATCATCGTCTGCAGCAGTTGCATCATGGCATCCTGGGTGGTGTTGCGGGTTGGTGGGGCCATCTGAACATTGAGGTAGATGATAAGATAAGAGGGAAATTTCTACAGTTTGTTTTGTTAAATTTTTAAAAAGTTCACAAATTGAAAATTTGAGTAGTGTTGCGGGGGTAAAAACCAACAACACTTTTTCATTCATACCAAGCATCACACATTACAAGGCTAACACACCGTTGGTTTGAAGAACCATTCATCGTTCTACGATACAAGGGGGATCCTGATACAACTCACACCTACTTAAGTGCTTAAATGATACTACTCTTCAGGGGGGGGGGGGATTTCTTCGTCTTCACATGTGAGGTGCTTGGCGAGAGGCGAGGGCATTGTCCAAATCCCTGCGGGTTTTGTACTGCCTGAAGTCCTGAGGTGCTTCATAGGGGTTCATCTTTGGTTGGGGTGGGGGCATGGTCATCGGTCTTCCCATGGAGTCATGTCTTGGGTAGTAGATGAAACGAGTGTTCTTGATCTTGTCCTCATTTTGTCCACACAGACGGGAAATTGCTTCTTGCATAGCTTTGTCTAGTCCTTCCTTCCAAGTGTTTCCCGTTACGTAAAACCATATGGTTTCCCATACCGGGGCATCAAGCTTCCTTCGTAGATCGAGCAGAAACGTCCCACCGAGGTGGTTCTCCTAACCGAGCCTTGAGGGGTATTCCGAAGAACTCGGGATACGGGTGTCCTAGATAGTCCACTAGTTGCTTCAACTCCTTTTCGAACCTTGGGTCGCCTCCGGAACCCAGCTTATAGGACTCCCATTGGTACTTCATCTGTGAGCAAGTAGGATAAGTAAGTTAAAGAAGTAGTCAAGTGTGCAAAATTTTAGATAGTGCTACAAAAAGAAGTAGAGCATAAATTTCTCATTTTGAAAAAGATTTCAAGGTTTAAGAGTGAGAATAAGTTTTTCACAAATATTCACTTCTTTGGTTTTGAAACTAAGTTTTACAGACGTCCATTCTAACTAGGGTCTCCTAAGGTCAACAATGGCTCTGATACCAACTTGTCAACACCCGGATTTTTAAGTCCAGATGCCTATTATGCCATTCATCGCAATCCCAGGAATATTGTTTTTGCGAGACATAATAGATTAATATCACAACACATCATTTATTACAACGCATAATTGTCTTACAACACGGGATCACATGATCCAGTCTTATTACAATACTAGTTGATCTATTGATCAACTACAAAACACATAGCGGAAGCGAAGTAGCGTAGTAGTAGTCCATCTATTCCACAGGCAACTGTTGACGTCAGGAGTGGTCCTAGTTGTCGTAGACGTCCTGCTGTCCTTCTTCCGGGTTCTGGTACTCCTCTTCATAGTCTGGCCATTTGAATAGCCAGGGACAAAGCCATGAGTACTTTAAAGTACTCGCAAACTAATACTAAGGTAAGTACTATCAACTATAGTAAGGGGTTCTAAGCTCTAGTTTCATTTGCATAAAGCCAGTTTTGTTTCATAAACACTTTAATGATCAAAAACCTTCATTTGCTCAACTAACTCAAGTGGGAACATTAGTGTCATTCCCACAACTCAGTTGTGATTCAAAGTCAAAGTCACCTTTCAATTCAAAATCACAAGTCACCCTTCACATGTCACTTTTTGAAAAAAAAGTCTGATGACGGAACAGTATGGCCTTTCCAACCGTCCATAACCGTGGACGCGCTATTCGAATAGATCTACACTCTGCAGAGGTCGTACACTTGTGCCACAACATTTGCAATAATCCGTCGTGGTTAATCGGCCCTCGATTTACCACACTCCGTGTGCGGACTACCAACCATAACCTTTCACTTACATATCCTAGTATAGGCATCTCTCCCCATGAGCTTGGCCTCCCAGGTGAAAACCAACCGTTAACCCGGGAACCGCACAGGCTTGGGCCGGACATTCACCTCATTTCACGTCATTTCAATATCACTTCACTTTTGTAGAGGCAGCCTCCAAGCATAACCCCGATGACGCTTGTTTAGAGGGAACCCATACTAAGATATATAAACTTCTAGTTAAGCCCTACCCATATCAGGTATTGTGGGGGTACTGGCAAAATTGGAATGGTATCGCATCCGAACCCAACCATCAGTTTTGGTAAAATTCACCAAGTCATTCACCAGTCATATTCACCTTCAAAATCTTTCAATAGAATGACTCATCATTCCAAGGTTTTCAAAGTCACTTCCAAATCACAAGTTCCCAACTAGAGTAGTCACTTTTAAAATTGAGCACTAGCCACTAGTTATGAGAGGTGCTAAGTATCTTGGAGCTTGCTAGGCTAAGTTTGATACTCTTGTAGTATTCTATCTCTAGACCAAAGTTAACTATAAAAGCAAGTTATAAATAACCAAAACCAAAAGCTTATAAGAGTAAAACTGGGAATTAGGCTCATAAGCATAAAGTAAAAAGTGGTGGTGCCTTGCTCTTGTAGAGCTTTGCACTTTGCCAGGGTAATATCTTGCAAGAAGATTAGCTTGCAAGGGTGTTAGCTTGCATTGGTAAAAGCATGCAAGAAATACTAGCTTGCCTTGGTTGTTGAGGTGATCAAAGTGGTCTTCTTCTCCTTGGAAGTAGATCTCCTCCTCCTCTTGATACTCCTCGGTACTAGCGTCTAAAATACGAATACGAGGATACAATCACCAAACAATTTTTTGGCTATTCCAAACATCACATATATTCACACAAACTATTCTATTCACACAATTAATACAATTTGGTGCATTGGTGGTAGTGCTTTGAGGAAGAATAATTTCCTCTCATTTTATATGTAAATGATAGTTTCCATATAGTTCTTGAGGAATAATTTCCTCTCATTGAATCTTCTTTAAGATTTAATTTCTCAAATCATCACACATGAATTTATGTTGACCTAAGTCAACCATTCATCATCATCATTTGAGAAAATGAGTTAAATGAGGTAGGGATACCTCATACCATTTAATAATGCCTATTAAGATTTAAATCTCCAAGTATTTAATGTGGGAGTATTGGACCAGGGGTTCAAACTTCATATGAAAATACTTGGGACAAGATTTAAATGAAGTGAAACACTTCATATAATCTACACAAGTAAACTAGCATCACTTAGTACTATTAAGTGGTTAAAGGTGTTGTTTTCTTATTTAGGAAAAATAATTTCCTCTCATACTAAATAAAGTGTTACTTTTAATTACTTAGAGAAATAATTTCCTCTCATTATCTTATTAAGATTTAAATTCTCTCATGAACAATATATGACCTAGGTTGACCAAAGTCAACCTCTTCATACTTATCATTGGAGAAAAGATTTAAATGAGGTGAACACCTCATACCTTTTAATCCTAACCAGGTAAAGAGTTAATATCATCAACAATTCATGTGAGACCTAAATGACCAGAGTCTCTACCTCACTTTGAATTATTCATGACAAGATTTAAATGAGAGAAACACTCCCATAAGATTTAATTATTTGTTGGAACAATTTAAAATGCTACTAAGGCAAACATTTAGTATAAGTGAACAAATATGAGGCCAAGCAACCAGGGTTATCACACTACTTCATACAACTTGAGAGGATGATTTACATGAGGTGCTACACCTCATACTATTTAAATACTATTTTTGAAAAAGTTTAAATGAGCTAGAAATGGCCAGATAGCCATTATGTGAGTTTAGCTCATGATCATATGAAACAACTATAGTATTTTATTATATAATACATTAGACAACATCAAATGTGATTTTTGAGAGGTGGAACCACCTCAAAATAGTTTATGGTTGATTTTTAAGAATTGTTTGAAGTTGGAAAAGTTATCGCTTTGTTATTTTTACTATTCAAATTTTACAACAAATTTTGAAATGAATCCGATGGGGTTGGATGGGGTATTTCATTAGCTTTCTAAAGATATAAAATTCATTGAATTTGGCTCAGTAGATTTAGATCTATTAAATTTTGAATCTAGCATCAGATTGTAAAATAATTGAAAAAGATTTAGACCAGTTTGAATTCAAACGGGGGCGGGAAAGTAAACGGGCTGCGCAGGGGAAAAAGAAAGTGGGCCGGCCCAGTAGCGCGTCCACGCAACGGGCCGCCTGACATGGTGGGGGCCACACATCAGCGGGGTGACTCACCGAAGCGGTACGCGGGGATGAGGAGCGTTGGATCAGACGCGGATCTGACGGTGGAGGGGCGTCGTCGTCGTCGGCGAGAACTGGCTGCTTGCACGGCGCAGGTAGGGGGTCGGCGGCTCACCGGCGGCGCGGCGAGGGTCGGCGAGGCGCTGAGATGACGTTGTCGAGGAAGGGGAGGCAGCCTGTAGCAGTTTCGTCTCTAGGGGTGGCCTGGATCGACGGCGCCCTTCTCAGCACCGCCGCGGCTCCGGTGATCAAATTGACTGGCTAAGGTGGTGAATCGAGCAAGAGGTGAGGTCGAGGAGCTTGAGGAGAGGAAGGAGAGCAAGATTGGTGTGGAGGGTGAAGCACGAGGAGGTCTCCTTTTATAGCGTGCGGGAGGTGGCCGAGGTGCTGCGACGGTGGTGGTCATGGTGATGGTGCTGCGCGCGGTTACGGGGCTACGGCGATGACGCTCCTGGCTCGGCGACGTCACGGCGGCGGCCGTGGGGCTTGGAGGCGATGAAAAGAGGCGGAAACGAGGACGAGCGCGTGCGGTCTCTGTCGCGGGTACCGGCGCACGTCGTCGACGGTGGTGTCACGTACAGGGTTCCCGCGGCGAGATGGCGTTGTCTGGGAAGTTGCAGGGTCCACGGCGAGCAAGTGGGTGAAAGGAGGGATCGAGGGGGAGTGTGAGGCGACGGGGCGAGGTGAGGCTCTGGCGCGCTCCGGGGCGTCACCATGCGCGTCCTGTCGCGCATGGGCGTCTCTGGGCGCGTCTGGGCACGCGGCTGCTGGTCAATGCCGACGTCGTCTTGGTCAAGGGCATGCATGGTCAGCTTCAGGAGGGTCAGGGGGAGTCAGTTGACATGGTGAGGGGAGATGGATGTGAGAGGAGAGGAGGTGAGCATGTGGGTGTCAATGGTGGCCGGCATGGGTTGGGTTTTGGTCATGGTGACCAAGAGAGAGGGGTGCAGTGGCCTGTACTGGTGATGGGAGGTGTGAGGGAGCTCCAGGGCCTCAGAGATGGTCAGGGTTGGACCTGGTCCAAGGTAAAATTGAGGTATGGGCACCAAGTTTACTCCTGCCTGCCAGGTGTTTGATTAAATGCCCGTAAGAGAAAAGTTTTCAAAATTTTGAAAATCCTTTGGTGGATCTTATTCATATATTCATAGAGATGGAAAGGTGGTGGTGGGGTTCAATTTGGAAAAGAATTGCAAAATGGCAAAAGTGAGATGATCTTCTCTTTAATCCAAAGTCTCCACTTGGCAACACTATACTGGTCAACCTGGTCAACTTCAGCAGGGATGGTCAACATGGAAGTTGTTGACCTTGACATGGTCTTGGATGACATGGTCATAGTTGACTAAGTTTGGTTGAGGAATCAGAAGATAAAAGGGTGCAAAGTGGTGAAGATAAAATAAAAGTGACATATGACCATTATCATATGTGAATTGAAATTGAGATTTCCTTTGATTGGATTCTTGTTTCTTTGATGCAATTTTGTTTGTTTATCAAAATTAGGTATTCTACAAGCAAGAGATCAAGCCATGGTGGCCTTGGTTGAGGATTTGCAAATTTGGCTAAGTGTATGTGAGTGAATTTTGGGGATTATCTCACTATTTGATTTTTCTCCAATTGAGTTGACTTTGGTTGACTCTAATGTGATTCTTATTAGTTTAGAAACATTTTCAAACCATTGAATCCATTCCACAAGGTATTGATCAAGGATTTGCAAAATTGGCCATAACACCTAAGAGGTGAGGTTCAAATTTCATTATTTTTGTAAATTGTTCCCCTTGCTTCACTTGGGCATGGGTTAGGGTCAATTTAGGGTTATAATAGGTTGAGAGATGGTTTCCCATCATTTGATCAAGGTAGAAGTGCATAGGTCAAGATTTGGGGCAAAATGGCTATGTGTCACATATGCCTCTATGCATATGTGGCATTTGATTTTTGATTTGAGTGTTCTTGGCCCATTTGATATTGTTGAGTGTTGAAATGGTATATGGAAGTGATCCATCCATTCACCACAAGTCCTAGGGTCAAGAATCTTAAATTCACAAATTTGCATTTTTCTCTCATATGCCTCTATGGCATTTTTAGTTTCTTTTTATTTTCTTGGGAAAACACTTGGATTTGGTTTAGTAGGTACTAGGTAAGGTGTATGAAGATTTTCCAAACCTCTAAGCAAAGTATAAGGCTTAGGGTAAAGTTTTATAATTATAGCCATAGGCACATATGCCTCTTTCTTATTTAACTAGTAGGGGTGAAAAGAGGGGTGAGGTTTAGGGTTTTGTGGGGTTCACAATGGTTCACCACCATTTAGCATAATTAATAAAGGTAGGGTTCAAGATTTACCTATTAGGGCTAGATGCCCACATATGCCTTTTATTTTATTTTGGGTTTCTCAAAATAGATCCAGAAGGATTTCTGGAGAAGATTAGGGTTTAAGGTTTTTCTTATTTGATTTCTTTCTCTTGTATTTTATTTGATTGGTGATCTTCACTTGATCACTTTGGGGTTTTAGGGTTTAGCACATAAGCATAATAACACTCATCATGGCAAACACAAGATTTGAACAAGATCTACTTGTATCAATCTCATTTTAATAAAAGTTTTTGTTGGTCCAAAAATTTGGACTAGGGAAATTCATTTTGTTTGTTTTGAAAATTTTGGGTTGTTACAAGATAACACAGCCATATCAACCGTTGCACATGCCCTTAGCCTCTGTTGTTGTGCTTTAGTGTTCATGGGCTCTGTCGGGAATGGTTTTGTCATTCTAGCCATAAGGCAGGATAACACTGTACATTGCTGGGTTCGACAACCGACAAAGACAATGGCTCGACATGGATGTCCAAACTCACTAAACTAATCTGGTGCAGTGCAGCTATGATGCATGGAGTCCGACTGAAAGTTTATGCAGCCGATGACATGAATATAGAGGAATATAGATTTGACAATAACAATGGCTTCGAGGGGGGGGCATCGCCCCCTATCCCTTGTTGAGGTATGCTCCTCGGTTCGATAGAGACAGTGCCGACGGCCGCCACAGTGCCGACGGTGACCTTCGGGCGCCAGCTTCGTGTGCCGACGGTACGTTTGGCGCCGACGGTGGCCGTCGGTGTAGCGCGCCGTGTGCCGACGGCGACTGTGTGCCGACGGTCAGCTCCGTCGCCGGTCGACGAGCGCTTCTGTGCCGACGGCCCCGACATTTGGCCGTCGGCACATGGGCTGGCCGTCGGTACACGGCATCTCTCCCGTAGTGAGAGGCAAAACTGAGGCAAAAAAATAAAGTAATACGTATTTTTTAGCAATATTATAACTAATACGCGTTTTAAAAAATTTACAAATCTATGACCCAGTCGGCCGATCGGCAGATGGCTGGCCGATTGGCCGGCCGGCCGGCCGATCAACCAACAGTCAGCCGATCAGGCCAGCTTTTGCATGCACATCAGTGTGCTTTTTTGTCTTGGCTGCCCATGGGTTGAAACAAGCACCAAGAGCATGGTTCTCAAAGTTAAGTTCAAAACTACAAGAACTTGGTTTTCTAGCATCAAAGGCAGATACATCACTTTTTATATATAATAAGTCAGGCATTATTATGTTTGTGCTAGTATATGTAGATGACATTATAGATCATGTGCTAGTAAATCTCTCTCACAACAGATTTAGGATATCTGATTACTAAAGATAAGGCTAAAATATAACACATTGTAGATCATGTTTTGTAGATCATGTTTTGGCCGTCGGCACATGGGCTGGCCGTCGGTACACGGCGTCTCTCCCGTGGTGAGAGGCAAAACTGAGGCAAAAAAATAAAGTAATACGTATTTTTTAGCAATATTATAACTAATACGCGTTTTAAAAAATTTACAAATCTATGACCCAGTCGGCCGATCGGCAGATGGCTGGCCGATTGGCCGGCCGGCCAGCCGAGCAACCAACAGTCAGCCGATCAGGCCAGCTTTTGCATGCACATCAGTGTGCTTTTTTGTCTTGGCTGCCCATGGGTTGAAACAAGCACCAAGAGCATGGTTCTCAAAGTTAAGTTCAAAACTACAAGAACTTGGTTTTCTAGCATCAAAGGCAGATACATCACTTTTTATATATAATAAGTCAGGCATTATTATGTTTGTGCTAGTATATATAGATGACATTATTGTTACTAGCTCTTCCAACAAAGCAGTCAATGCACTCCTTCAAGATCTTAGCTCGACATTTGCATTAAAGGATCTTGGTGATTTACACTTCTTCTTGGGTATTGAGGTAAAGAAAATTAATCAGGGTATTATATTAACCCAAGAGAAATATGCTTCAGATTTGCTCAACAGAGTTGGATTAAAAGAGTGCAAGACACTACCTACTCCATTGTCAGCATCAGAGAAGCTTTCTGTCACTGAAGGAGAACTTCTAGGACCAGAAGATAGCACAAGGTATAGAAGTATTGTTGGAGCATTACAATATTTGACTCTTACCAGGCCAGACATAGCTTTTTCTGTCAACAAGGTATGCCAATTTCTTCATGCTCCCACTACTGTACATTGGACAGCAGTAAAGAGACCGCTATCCAGCATGCATCTATGCCTAAAAAGTACATAGACCGCTATCCAGCATTACGACAAAGTACATAGACCGCTATCCAGCATGCATCTATGCCTAAAAAGTCCACCTTCAGGTTATCATCCGAACCCCCTCCAGTATTAAGTTGCAAACAACAGACAATTGCATTAAGTATGGTGCGTAATGTAATCAACAAATACATCCTTAGACATAGCATTGATGTTTTATCCCTAGTGGCAACAGACACATCCACAACCTTAGAACTTTACATCACACTGTCCCAGATTTAATGGAGGCATGAACCCACTATCGAACATAAATACTCCCTCTTGGAGTTACAAGTAACGACTTGGCCAGAGCCTCTACTAATAACGGAGAGCATGCAAGATCATAAACAACACATAGATGATAGATTGATAATCAACATAACATAGCATTCACTATTCATCGGATCCCAACAAACGCAACATGTAGCATTACAAATAGATGATCTTGATCATGTTAGGCAGCTCACAAGATCCAACAATGATAGCACAATTAGGAGAAGACGGCCATCTAGCTACTGCTATGGACCCATAGTCCAGGGGTGAACTACTCACACATCACTCCGGAGGCGACCATGGCGGTGAAGAGTCCTCCGGGAGATGATTCCCCTCTCCGGCAGGGTGCCGGAGGCGGTCTCCTGAATCCCTTGAGATGGGATTGGCGGCGGCGGCGTCTCTGCAAGGTTTTCCGTATCGTGGCTCTCGGTACTGGAACTATTATCGACGAAGGCTTAAGTAGGCGGAAGGGTAGGTCAGGGGGCGCCACGAGGGCCTCACACAACAGGGCAGCGCGGCCCTAGGCCTGGCCGCGCGGCCCTAGTGTGGCGTCGCCTCGTCGCCCCACTTCGTTTCCCTTTCGGACTTCTGGAAGCTTCGTGGAAAAATAAGATCCTGGGCGTTGATTTTGTCCAATTCCGAGAATATTTCCTTACTAGGATTTCTGAAACCAAAAACAGCAGAAAACAGCAACTGGCTCTTCGGCATCTTGTTAATAGGTTAGTGCCGGAAAATGCATAAATACGACATATAATGTGTATAAAACATGTAGATATCATCAATAATGTGGCATGGAACATAAGAAATTATCGATACGTCGGAGACGTATCACAAAGCACTATTTTATACTACAAGGTTAATTATACCAAAAACCATGTCTGCAAAGCACTAAAGTGACATATCGTATACAGATCAAGTCCAAAGCATGGAAAGGGCGGTGCTAAATCAATCACGGAATAACCAAGGTTTCTATTTATCTCTCATGTCGTAAACAACAATAGGGTGTAGACTGGCAGATGGTGAATCAATCCATCTACATTGGCCATCATGTGCTTTATAGTCTCGTTGAATCAAAGCAACGGGCATACCAAGAACAAAAGCATAGCCGGCCAGATCTAATCAATAAAAGTAAAGCGCTTTGTTTACCTAACATGGAAAGAAGGGAGTCAGACTTCGGAGCACCAGCCATTGAGGTTAGATCTGCAGGATGGCGACGCGCGGACGAAGGACGATGTGTGGGATCGGCCGCAAGAGGTCGGGGCGGACGCCGGCAGCATGAGCTCGGGAGGCCGACGCTCCAGGTCGGGGGCGGCAACGCGGAAGGATTTTTAGAAAATATATTGCTTTGTCGCCCTGGTTGGGCCTCTAGCGCGCTGTTGTTGTGCTTTAGGGCAGGTACAACGGTGATATCTTAGCAGTGACATATATGATAAATGTTGAGGTGGAAGAAAGAGAATATTAAAAAAAAAGGTTTGCCTTCTCTAAGAGATGATCTCTTAGCACAATCTCTCTCACAACAGATTTAGGATATCTGATTACTAAAGATAAGGCTAAAATATAACACATTGTAGATCATGTTTTGTTGTTATATCTAAATTATGTGGTGACGTTAAGATAACACAGCCTTATCAACCGTTGCACATGCCCTTAGCCTCTGTTGTTGTGCTTTACTGTTCATGGGCTCTGTCGGGAATGGTTTTGTCACTCTAGCCATAAGGCAGGATAACCTGTACATTGCTGGGTTCGACAACCGACAAAGACAATGGCTCGACATGGATGTCCAAACTCACTAAACTAATCTGGTGCAGCTATGATGCATGGAGTCCTACTGAAAGTTTATGCAGCCGGTGACATGAATATAGAGGAATATAGATTTGACAATAACAATGGCTTCGCGGGGGGGGGGGCATCGCCCCCTATCCCTTACTGAGGTATGCTCCTCGGTTGGATAGAGACCCGCTATAGGTTTATGTGTGCTAATTCGCATCTCCAAAATCGAAATTAAAAATCATAGTGCATGAATGCTTTTGGCAAACAAAAGGATTATACAAAACCAGGTAATCGATAAGAACATTTTGTACATTTGTTCATCACACAAACATGCATATTGGGGTAGATTTTTTTTTTTCATTGGTCTCATGCTACAAAGTTAACAAACTATAATTCATTTCATCAGTTTTTTTTGGCACATATTGTATCATATTAATGTACAAGTATGTTTTTTTTTCTTAATTTGAACGATATGATGTTTGCTAAAATCAGAAGTTGAGATCATATGTACCCTAATTATGCAGAGTTCAGGGCTTGACTTTTTTCTGAAATTAAATCTACTTAGCTTCGTTAAATTCGCTCTAAGCTGTATATATTTTCCGAGAAGGCCTAAAAAGCCATTTGCTTTCCGTGTATTTGGAACCTGGGTATTGGGGATCATATAATTTTCCTCTTATAAGTTCCAAAGAGCCATGCCCAGGTTCCATCAGAAATGTACCCAGGTCCCTGCTTTCTTGCGCTCACCACACTGAAGTAACTGCTATTTCTTCTCACGGGAAATATACTTGGAAATCTTGTGATGGAAATATACTTAGAAATGTCAGGCGCTTCGGGACAACACGCCGACCATCCACGATGGCCATCCTCGGCTCGATCATGTGCAGGTAGATGATGCCGTGGTCGTTGAGCTTGGTGGACATGTGCAGCGCGAGGGCGTGAGGGTCGGAGTCGTGGCAGTCCATGAAGTCGGTGAATGGGGAGAGGCGGATGCCCACGCGGTCCCCACCGACCTCCTTCACGACGGCGTCCACTATCTCAAGTGCGAACCGGCACCGGTTCTCGAGGCTGCCGCCGTACTCGTCAGTGCGGTCGTTGGAGCTGTCCTTGAGGAACTGCTCGATCAGGTACCCGTTTGCGCCATGGATCTCCACGCCGTCAAAGCCTGCCACGCACATCATTGACGTCAAACAACCAGAGCAGAAGACGGAGCAAGTTGACTATGCATGGCGATGGCGGGAGGGTGGACTCAATAATTAATTACCGGCGTCGATGGCGTTCCTGGCGGCCTTCCTGAAATCATCGACGATAGCGGGAAGCTCCTCCACCTTCAGCCTCCTGGGCGGCGAGAAGTGCTCGATGTGCCCATCGAAGCTCGTCTGCGGCCCGATCCCCCTGTCCGTGCTCGACAGCGGCGCGGCGCCGCCGGGCTGGAACTCGAACGTCGACACGCGCCCGACGTGCCAGATCTGGCAGAAGATCAGCGCGCCCTTGGCATGCACGGCGTCCACGATGGGCTTCCACGCCTCGACGTGCTCCGGCGTCCAGATGCCCGGCGTGGCCTCCGTGATGAGCAGGCCGCCGGGGGTGGAGCGCTGGGCGTAGTAGAGGGCGGCGTGCGGCTGCGGGACGTTGCCGTAGGAGCGCTGCCTCGTCAGCGCGCGGCGCAAGCACGATCCTGTAGTACAGCTGTGGTGGGTTAATGAATTTGGTTAATGAGTTAATATATATCTGTATGCGCATAGTCAGGAGCAGGTCCTTTTTCTCTCTTCCCCCATCGAATGAATTGAAAGCTGTGACATGAGTCGCCTACTGCATATATGCCGCCAGCCAATTGCACCCTCCTCCCTTCGCTTCCATTCGTTGGTTCCGTTCCTGACTCGTTTCCGTTTTGATTGGAATTTGGAAGACATGCAAACCCAAGGGTCTCCTTCTCTTATTTTCTACCCGGCCCTTAATTAACGCATCAGCCGAGGAAAATAAATAAATTCAACAATTACAGCTTGTGGAAGCAATTTTCTGGCCACGCGCGCGCGCGGATCGATACGCATGCATTAAATATCTTGGAGCCCAACGGCTCAATTGACTTTGGTTTTCTTCCTTTCTACTGGAGTAGTAGTGTCGTTGCCTAATCGACGGTACCCCGGAAGAGGGATCCTCACGAGGGGGAGAAGAAGTAGGGGCCATAGGGCGGAGTGCACACGGGACGGTGGTACGCGAGTTACCCAGCTTCGGAACACCTGCACGATGACAGGGCCTACTGCTACTTGTCTGGAATTATCTGGGCGCTTTCGCGTTGTTACAATGAGTTGTGGTTGTCCCCCTAGGGGTCCCGGGATCCGGCTTATAAAGACGCACGGATCTAGGGTTTACATGGAGAGTCCTAGCCGGATTACAGATAGCCTAGCTACGGTACAATATCTTGCCGTGCACGTCACGGATCCGCCTTCCTTACACGTCGTACTGGATCCGGGTTCCTCATGGGCCTCCATGGATCCGGGTTACTCCTAAGGTCGGTACGGATCCGGCCTGCTGATCACTGGGCTGGACTTCTTCCTTCATGATCAACGGCAAGCCGGGCCGCCCGATGGGCCACATGCCTCATCACCGTCTGTGGGCCACCC